>NW_020259599.1:0-9881 GCF_003255815.1 Theropithecus gelada | reverse complement strand
CAGAACCTACAAAGAACTCAAACAAATTTACAAGAAAAAAACAAACAGCCCCATCAAAAAGTGGGCAAAGGATATGATCAGACAGTTCTCAAAAGAAGACATTCATACAGCCAACAGACACGTGAAAAAATGCTCATCATCACTGGCCATCAGAGAAATGCAAATCAAAACCACAATGAGATACCATCTCACACCAGTTAGAATGGCAATCATTAAAAAGTCAGGAAACAACAGGTGCTGGAGAGGATGTGGAGAAATAGGAACACTTTTACACTGTTGGTGGGATTGTAAACTAGTTCAACCATTATGGAAAACAGTATGGCGATTCCTCAAGGATCTAGAACTAGAAGTACCATATGACCCAGCCATCCCATTACTGGGTATATGCCCAAAGGATTATAAATTATGCTGCTATAAAGACACATGCACACATATGTTTATTGTGGCACTATTCACAATAGCAAAGACTTGGAATCAACCCAAATGTCCATCAGTGACAGACTGGATTAAGAAAATGTGGCACATATACACCATGGAATACTATGCAGCCATAAAAAAGGATGAGTTTGTGTCCTTTGTAGGGACATGGATGCAGCTGGAAACCATCATTCTCAGCAAACTATCACAAGAACAGAAAACCAAACACCACATGTTCTCACTCATAGGTGGGAACTGAACAATGAGATCACTTGGACTCGGGAAGGGGGACATCATACACTGGGGCCTATCATGGGGAGGGGAGACGGGGGAGGGATTGCATTGGGAGTTATACTTGATGTAGATGACGAGTTGATGGGTGCAGCACACCAACATGGCACAAGTATACATATGTAACAAACCTGCACGTTATGCACATATACCCTAGAACTTAAAGTATAATAATAATAATAATAATAATAATAATAATAAAACAAGGAATAATCCTGACTAAGCATTTTTTTCTCCCAGGACATCTAGTTAGCTATCCCTCTCCTATTTCCCTGAATAATGATCTGTTCCTTTGAAAAATGCATCTCTGGGAATTATACAAACCTGAGTCTGAGAGGATCAATGTAGCTGGAAAGCAGCCTTAATCATCTAACAGCAATGGAAACCATACAATTAATTGTGAACAGAGAACCCAGAGTCATCATGTTTATGAGACAATTTAGAACCGTAGAAAATGACCAAAAAATCCGAAATATTTACCCTGAGGAAAAAAGCAGAGATTATTTAAGAAACACAGAACAGTTTAAAAGAACCTTCTAATTAATATATGTAGAAGAATTTGAGAGGATATTAAAACCATAAAGTGAGAACTGATGTGAGGAGGGGAAGAAAGTATAAGAAATCACTATCAGAGATTAAAAATATGATTATGGACATTTAAAAAGAAATATCAATAGAAGATCTTAAAGATCAGAACATCTCTGAAATATATAATAACAGCAATAAAAATAGATAGAAACAAAATAAGAGGATGTATAAGAGACAGTGAGTCTTAATTCAAGATGTCCAACATGATATCAATAGGATTCTTTGGAAGAAGCAAAAGTGAACATAGAGAGAAAATGATCAAACAGGTAAAAGAAGATAATTTATTGTAGATGAAAAGATATAAATCATCAGACTGATAGGGCCACTGAGAAATTCGTACATGAAAATAATAAAAATAATGAAAAACAAAATTCCAACCTTCAGTGCATCCTTGTGAATTTCAAAGCACAGATACTAAATGCTTCCAGAGAGAGAGAAAGCAGGAGAAACAGTGACATATAAAGGAATAAAAATGAGATTTTATCGGCTTCTGTTAATAATTAATGACACTAGATGCTAGAAAACAATGGGAACAACATCTTTAATATTTTTAGGGAAATTGATTTTTGCATAGTGTTGGATACATGGCTAAAATATCAATAAAGTATGATGATAAATCAATATTATTTTCAAACACAAAAGTACTCAGAAAGTTTATGTTCCAAATACACTTCCTTACAAAGTTCCTTTAGGATATAATCTAGTAACTATACAAACAAGAAAAGGTAAATAAAACACAGAATCTGAATACAGCCTAGAAGAATCATGAAGAGAAGTCCTCAGATTAAGCCTGAGTTAAGACTAACAATCACTAGTCCTCATTGGTGCAGGAGTACAAAAGCCTTCAACAGACAGAGACGCAGGGGACAGAGAAAGGTACTATGGAGGTAGGAGGAGTCACTTGATAGAATAGAAAACATAATTGGGATCTCAGGTGAAATTATAATATTTTAAAAACAAATGATGCAAAAGAAACATAAAAATAATTGGAAACTGGCCAGGCGCGGTGGCTCATGCCTGTAATCCCAGCACTTTGGGAGGCCGAGACAGGCGGATCACGAGGTCAGGAGATCGAGACCATCCTGGCTAACACGGTGAAACCCCGTCTCTACTAAAAATACCAAAAAAAAAAAAAAAAAAAAAGAAAGAAAAAAAAAAATTAGCCTGGCGTGGTGAAGGGCGCCTGTAGTCCCAGCTACTCAGGAGGCTGAGGCAGGAGAATCGCGGGAACCCGGGGGGCGGAGCTTGCAGTGAACCGAGATCGCGCCACGTCACTGCACTCCAGCCTGGCCGACAGAGCGAGAGTCCGTATCAAAAAAAAAAAAAAAAAAAAAAAAAAAANGGGGGCGGAGCTTGCAGTGAACCGAGATCGCGCCACGTCACTGCACTCCAGCCTGGCCGACAGAGCGAGAGTCCGTATCAAAAAAAAAAAAGAAAGAAAGAAAAGAAAAAAAATAGAAACTCTGAAAAAAAAAACCACACCATGATTACTATGAAAACAGGTAATGGCCCAAATATGAAGTTATTTAAAATATCAATAGATTTGAGGCTACTGACAGAGTGCAAAGAAAAAGAAAGAGAATTAATTTAAATGTATTTCTGGGAACATTTTCCTTTAGGTGGCCCAAAGTGTCTTGACATTGGATTCCCACAGAAGGAAATTTATCTTTGTGCCAACACTGAAGGATACTTATTTAGTCATACTAATGCAAATGCTCTTAACTGATTTTCAACTTTGTGGCTTTTTGTATTCAAGCAATGCACAAAGTCACAAAGAATTGACTGTGGTTACAGAAGATAAACATGAAGAATTTTGATCATGCAAAAATAAAAATGGAGCTATCAGATGATAAGTCTCAGAAAGCAGAAGGAAAAATAGTATTAACAGATAATATCAAAACTTTATAGAATAGAATTAGATATAAAATTATTATATTAGATTGCAATGGTAATCAATAGAAAAGATAAAACAGTAATTTAAATATCAAACCTTGCTATTAGTAGAAAGGAAGGACAGCGATCAGGCATGTGAACTGAATACTTATCTTCATATTATGGAGTCAATAGATATTATCTAAAGTTGATGAATTAAGTTAATAAGATATATTATCTAGAGTTGCAGAAAATGTCACTAGAATAATTAAAAACAGCAACAAGAGAGACTGCCTCTGGGTCTAGGTCTGGGAATAAAAATACTTTTCATCATAAAGTCTTCTTAACCTGTTAATTTTTTAATCACCATATACACAACTTAAAAGCAAAAGCAAAACCAAGCAAAGAAACAAACCTCAACAATACAGCATTCCCTAAAGTCTGCAGTTTAGAGTATTACATCTACAATGATGAAGGTGGGTAAGATGAGGGTAGATTCCATTGTTAAACAATCTTGGTCAAAGGGTATAACCTTTCAATTATGAGATGCATAAATCCTGGGCATCTAATATATAGCATGTTGACTATAGATAACAATACTGTATTGTACATTTAAAAATTGCTAAGAGAGTAGATCTTAAATGTTCTCACCAAGAAAAAAAAAATGATAATGAGGTGATATTGTTAGGTTTTGTGTCCCCACCCAAATCTCATCTTGGATTGTAACTCCCTGGTGGGAGTGTTTGGATTATGGAGGAAGTTTCCCCCATGCTGTTCTCATGATAGTGAGTTCTTACAAGATCTGATTGTTCTATTAGCATCTGCCATTTCCCCTGCTTGTTCTCATGCCACATGTGCTCATGCCGCCACATGAAAAGGTCCAAGTTTGCTTCCTCTTCACCTTCCAACATGACTGTAAGTTTCCTGAGGCTTCTCCAGCCATGTGGAATTAAACCACATTAAACCAGAGTCAATTAAACCTCCTTTATTAAAAAATTACCCAGTCTCAAGGAAGTTCTTTTTAGCAGTGTGAGAACGGACTAAGATACTAGGTGAGCTGATACTTGTGTTAACTAACTTGATTGTGGTAACCATTTCAAAACTTATGTGTATATCAAATTATCACACTGTACATCTAAAATTTATATAATTCTATTTGTCAGTCATACTTAAATAAAGCTAAGAAAATTGAGTTTGAGAAATATTTTCTATTTGAAGATTCAGAATGCACAATAGTATACTAAAACTCATAGAAGATTGTATGTAAGAGATCTAGTAATTCCCAAACTTCTCTGACCAAGGAACCGTTTTGTTGCTTTTAATAAAATACCTACTTTCAACTCAAGGAATAACTGTTTTGCAAAACTCACTTTCAGAAACACTTTTTAAGAAACATCTACTCAAAGAGGAGGAATTACCATGAAACTAAAATTTTCCTACTTGTAGTTTAGTTTTAAAATGTAAAAAAAGTATTTGTAAATGATAAGCAACAGATCATCACTGAAATTTTTTTTTTCATTTTAATTCACCTAAGCAAGTCTTCTACTTTTAAGCATATTGTTTGATTTTCTCTCTCTTATCCCAAAATACCGTATTTAAAGGTAAATGAAACATGGATCTGTCAATTTTGATTACATTAAAATTATATCCCTAAACTTCTAGTAAATTCTACAGTAGACTTCTTAACACTACCCCTTGTCCTCACACCCCAAACTCAATCCTTCTGAAAATATAACCTTGTTAATGTTTATCTCTCTTCACTTTATCCGTATTATTCCTATATATTATTCCCCTATTCCCCACACTCAACATGAAAAGATCTAGGAACAACTTCTACCACCCTCCTTCCTGCCCCAACCTCTAACCCAATCACCACATTAATGAAAACATAATCTTAGGAATATGTATTAAGAATGCCCTCATTTACTCTGTGGCTCCTGAGGTGGGAGTGAGCTTGCTCAATGTGTTCCTGAAGTCACACCACAGAGAGGATGAGAGGCCCGAGTTCATCGAGTTCATTGCCTATTCCCATCTCCCCGTCGGGTTCAAGTCCTTTCCCTGCAGAGATGGTAACCACACTTTATTCCATAACCTTCATATGAATCAGCCTCCAGCTAGCTATGAAAGCGAATAAAGAGAATCTGGATCACTACCCTGGCACTGGGGACCACAGCACTGGTCTGGACCATTACTCTGCACACAGACCAGAAAAAGCATGGGGAACCTTAAGCTCACCTCCTTCACTTGTATCAAATGATGTCTACTATGCTGATCTTCCATCCCTTAGATTTTGGTGGGAGATGGCTTAAATAAGTAACTTAAACTCAACAAACAAACAAAAAAACACTGTCAAGCTATATTTCAGAAGACAAGCCGGAGGAATTAAGCAAATTGCCCCAAATCACGTAATTTATAAATGGCTGAGTGGGAATTCTGCCTGGTTTTAAAGCCCGTTGTGTTCTACTTCTGTTTCCATACCCTCTTTGTACACACTAAGCATAGCTGTCAGCATACCAAATTATATTTGTTTATGTGTGTTTGTCACCTATTAGGATCCCCATATTCTAGAGGTCAGGGATCCTAATTCTATTTCTGTATTCCTACAATGCAGTGTTTGGTTTATAGAAGGGATTTAATAAATTATTGTTAAATGAATGAATAGATGAATCAAGATAAAAAATAAGAAATTTTCAGAATCAGAAAATGCTATTTATCAAAATTGGACTTTTTTCTACTCTCCAGGTAAGTTGTGATGATGTATTAAAGACAAGAAACACAGCAGCATTTGTATTTGTCTTCCACTTGATTTCTTTTTTACTCAGTTGATGTTCCTGAAATTACTGGCATGAGTTAATCCATATGAAAATTTAGACAGAGCTCCCAGAAACCTAATGGATTATATAAGATAACTCATTATTTTATTGAAATAAGGTTCATAAAAGGAAACAACTTTTCAGTCACAGAGCTAGCAAAATATAAGACTGGGACTTGAACCAAAGCACTTATTTTGCTAAGCCATGTTTACTTTCCTTGCCAATATAAACAGAGGGTTTCATAATACTTTGAGACAAGTATAGAGAAATAGGTTCAACCAGATTTTAGCACAGCTCAGACCAAATGGAACTGTTCATGGCTATGTGCCATCAGATTGCAAAACAGAAGGAATCTATTCTTACTATTAAATGGCCAACTCCCACCAGAATCCATATTTAATATGTCCATGTAACATTCTATGCTTGGCTGATTATTTCTCTTCACACATAAGAAAGCATAATTGGTGATAGGTAAGAGAGGGAGAATATGGTTCAGATTCAGAAAAAATAAAATTGGTATTTAAGTGTTAATTGGGTGCTTAGCACTCTGCTAAGCATTTTGCAATGTAAAATCATGTACTATTTCTCAACCCTTTAAGGTAAGTGCTTTGATTATATCTATATTACAAATTAAAAAAAAGAAGGCTCAGGAAAGTTAAGTAAGTTACACAAGACTCATGATATGTAGGAGGTGGGTCCTCGCATCAACCCAGTCAGGGACACTGCAGTGCCATCTCTCAATCATTACTCCTCTTTAAAATAATCACTCATCTTCCCTTGTGTCGAATAAAACTTGGCTGCCCTCAAAAGGCAAGAGTTGCTGAGGCATCCGAGATAGTCGGCTAATGCAATAATCTACAATATTGTCCCTTAGGCGGGGCCTCTGAGAGCAGCCCCAGAGCTGAGAGGCAGAAAATGCACAGAAGATGAACCTTGGGAACCATCTGAGTTCTCATCCCCAAGAAGATAGTTATATTATGGAAAAGATAAAACTGACTGTTATGCTCACATAAAATTAATTCCACAGTTTTTCCTTAACAATGAATGCATTTGAAGTCTAAAAATAGCCATTGTAAATGAAAACAGTTGCTTTATTAGGGAAGTGGGATTCTAGATTTTCCCCTGCTCTATCTCTCCTTTTTTTTTTTTTTTTTTTTTTTTGTATGTTGGCTTTCTGTTATTCTTGCAATGATATTGTTTATTAGATTTTCCCCTAAAATTATTGTAAATATTAGTAATACTTAAGAAATAAAAGCTTCTATTTTGTGTCCCCAAAACTCCAAGAGGAGGAAATTACTAAGATAAAAGAATGATGGTTAATAGAGTTTCAGAAGAGTCTTAAAATGCAAATAAAACATTTACATGGGGAAAAGCAATGTCTTTTTAGTACACTAAGCAATTTGCATTACAACTTGGAGCAACTCATCTTCTACATAGTCTTGCTTACAAAAGCTGAGTACATATACAGCAATGGCAGGAATCTAGTTTTCATTATGAAAACTATAAAAAATAAATGTGTGAATATAAATGATCTATTCATTGGCAGACTTCAGGAGTCCTGAAATAAAAGCCAAAAAGCAAGATGGTGTACGATTATATTGCTTTTAAGCATTGATTTATGAGATATTCTGATGCTGGCAGGAGTTCCTAGTTATTATTGCAGCTTAACAAACATACAGCAAAGAGAAAATTTGGCAGTTACTGTTCACTTAGAAGAAAGCTTATTTCTTATTTTTACAATATGTAGCAGTTGACAAAGCTGTAGTACCATTTGTACATTTTTCCAGCAGATAGTGAACAGGTACCCACCAGGTATGAGACATTGCACAAAGGGTTGGGAGTAGGATAGGGGAGTGAGTTGAAAGAATTGTCAGAAGACTGTGTATGTGTGTGTTTGTGTGTGTGTGTTCGTGTTTCATGTCTTGCCCTTTAATGACCTTCAAAATGTTAGAGAGAAACAAACACAACAGACGTCCAAAACTCTATTCATGATGGCTTCTCTGCTATGGTTTTATACTTCTCTCACTGTCTTAGTTGAATCTCTATTTTCCAACAACATAGAGAGCTTCACTTCCTTTCTGATGGCTTTTCTTGACAATTTTCAGGTAGAATTTGTCAGAGGCATTTGAACCAGAGTAACTCCATCTTGAGTGGAGGAAAATAAGGCTGAGACCTACTGGGCTGCATTCCCAGAAGGTCAGGACATTCTTAGTCACAGGATGAGGTAGGAGGTCTGCACAAGATACAGGTCATAAAGACCTTACTGATAAAACAGTTTTCAGTAAAGAAGCCAGCTAAAACCCACCAAAACCAAGATAGCGAAGAGAGTGACCTATGGTCTTCCTCGCTGCTCATTGTATGTTACTTATAATGCAGTAGCATGCTAAAAGACACTCTCACCAGGACCATGACAGTTTATAGATGCCGTGGCAATGTTAGGAGTTACCCTATATGTTCTAAAAAAGGGAGGAACCCTCTGTTCGGGGAACTGGCCACTTTTTTACTGGAAAACTCATGAATAATCCATCCCTTGTCTAGCATATATTCAATAAATCACCATAAAAATGGGCAACCAGCAGCCCTCAGGGCTGTTCTGCCTATGGAGTAGCCATTCTTTTATTCCTTTGTTTTCTTAATAAACTTGCTTTCACTTTACTCTAGGGACTCCCCTGGAATTCTTTCCTGCACAAGACCCAAGAACCCTATCTTGGGGTCTGGACCAGGACCCCTTTCCAGTAACAAATGTATCACTCTCTCCTTTATGTTTCTTTATTTAATAGGGACTTTTTGCCACCATATATTTAATATATTTATTTGCAAATATCTCAATATGCTACCTTTGGATTATAACCTCCTTGGTGGCATTTCTGTACCACTAGACCTCAACAAAATGTCAGGCTCATGGTGGGTGCTCAATAATATTTGATGGTTACAAGAATGAAATATTTATAATAGAAGGCAGATGATAATTTAGATTAAAGTAAGAGCCAGCATGATGGGAATATGGAGATGGAAATGAATTCTAAAATCGTTGTCAGGAGAAAAATAAGTTTTGATGGTATGACAGACAAAGAAATCACTCTACGAGAAGAAAAAATTACAGAAGCTATTATTAGTGAAAAATGGTCATGCCAAGCTTATGGTAAACATTTGCTTTTATTTCACTGAGCAGTGGTTTGTAGTTCTCCTTGAAGAGGTCCTTTACATCCCTTGTAAGTTGGATTCCTAGGTATTTGATTCTCTTTGAAGCAATTGTGAATGGAAATTCATTCATGATTTGGCTCTCTGTTTGTCTGTTACTGGTGTATAAGAATGCTTGCGATTTTTGCACATTAATTTTGTATCCTGAGACTTTGCTGAAGTTGCTTATCAGCTTAAGGAGATTTTGGGCTGAGACAATGGGGTTTTCTAAATATACAATCATGTCATCTGCAAAGAGGGACAATTTGACTTCTTCTTTTCCTAACTGAATACCCTTGAGGACACAAACAAATGGAAGAACATACCATGCTCATGGATAGGAAGAATCAATATCGTGAAAATGGCCATACTGCCCAAGGTTATTTATAGATTCAATGCCATCCCCATCAAGCTACCAATGAGTTTCTTCACAGAATTGGAAAAAACTGCTTTAAAGTTCATACAGAACCAAAAAAGAGCCCGCATCTCCAAGACAATCCTAAGTCAAAAGAACAAAGCTGGAGGTATCACGCTACCTGACTTCAAACTATACTACAAGGCTACAGTAACCAAAACAGCATGGTACTGGTACCAAAATAGAGATATAGACCAATGGAACAGAACAGAGTCCTCAGAAATAATACCACACATCTACAGCCATCTGATCTTTGATAAACCTGAGAGAAACAAGAAATGGGGAAAGGATTCCCTATTTAATAA
>NW_020259598.1:0-4883 GCF_003255815.1 Theropithecus gelada | reverse complement strand
CAATCCCACCAACAGTGTAAAAGTGTTCCTATTTCTCCACATCCTCTTCAGCACCTGTTGTTTCCTGACTTTTTAATGATCGCCATTCTAACTGGTGTGAGATGGTATCTCATTGTGGTTTTGATTTGCATTTCTCTGATGGCCAGTGATGATCTTAGGAAGAAGTAATTCCATCTTTCACCATTAGCTTTGATGTTATCTATGGGTTTTTGTAGATAGCCTTTTTTAGGTTGAGATGATTCCCTTTCACTTTTAGTTTACTAAGCGTTTTTTTCTTTCATGAAAGGATGTTGTATTTTCTTAATGCTTTTCTAATTTACTGAGAGATTGTGTGGGGTTCTTTCCCCCCTTCATTCTGTGTGTGTGTGTGTGTGTGTGTGTGTGTGTGTGTGTTTCTTTTTTTTTCAAGATGAAATCTCTCTCTGTCACCTAGGCTGAAGTGCAGTGGTGTGATCTTGGCTCACTGCAACCTCTGTCTCCCAGGTTCAAGCAGTTCCTCTGCCTCAGCCTCCCAAGTAGCTGGGACTACAGATACACGCCACCATGCCCAGCTAACTTTTTTATATTTTTAGTGGAAACAGGGTTTCACCATGTTGGCTGGTCTCGAACTCTTGACCCCAAGTGATCCACCTGCCTTGGCTTCCCAGAGTGCTGGGATTACAGGCATGAGCTACCACACCCGACCCCCTTCATTCTGTTAATGTGGTCTGTGACATTGGTTACCTGGGATAAAGCCTGTTTGGTCATGATGTATAATCTGTTGTTGTTTTTTGTTTTGTTTTGTTTTTTTGTTGTTGTTTGGTTTTTGTTGTTGTTTTTAGAGACAAGGTCTCTTTCTGTTACCCAGGCTAGAGTGTAGTGACACAGTTATAGCTCACTACAGCCTCTACTCCTGGGCTCAAATGATCCTTCTGTTTCAGCCTCCCAAGTGGCTAGGACTGTAGGCACATGCCACTGCATCTGGCTAATTTTTTATTTTTTATTTTTAGTAGAGACAAGGTCTTGCTATGCTCCCCAGGCTGGTCTCCAACTTCTAAGCTTAAGCAATCCTCCTGCCTTAGCCTCCCAAAGTGCTAAGATTACAGGCATGAGCCACCACGCCCAGCCTGTAATCTTTTTTATATGTTACCAGATTTGGTTTGCTAGTATTTTGTTGAGGATTTTTGCATCTGTATTCATAAGAGACATTGATCTGTAGTTTTCTTTCTTATGATGTTTTTCTCTGATTTTGGTATTAGGATAATACTGGCCTCATAAAATGAGTTGGGTATTATTTCCCCCTCTTCTATTTTTTTTGGAGGAGTTTGTGAAGGATTAATGTTAATTATTCTTAAACATTTGGTAGAATTCACCAGAATATAATTTCTCTTACACATTAAAGTGGTGTAGGATATTAACACAATTATTTTAGCTTGTTTTTCTTTGATAACTAGCAAGGTTAAACATTTTCCCATATGTTTGCTTGCTAATTATCTTCACTGGTATGTACTGTTTATTCATGTCTTTTGCTCATTTTCATATTGGGGTCTCAGTGTTTTTCTTATCAATTTTAATGAGTTCTTTAGAATAGTAACCCTCAGACCATTATGTTCTAATCTAGTAATTTTTCACTGTCCAGAAGTATTAATGTACTATAGGCATACAGAGGACAAGTCATGTTTTAAAGACACTTCTGTTTATAATTTTCTCAACCAGGCACAGTGGCTCACACCTGTAATCCCAGCACTTTGGGAGGCCGAGGGGGGTGGATCGTTTGACGTCAGGAGTTCAAGACCAGCCTGGTCAACATGGTGAAACCCCGTCTGTACTAAAAATACAAAATAATTAGCAGGGTGTTGTGGCACACACCTGTAATCCCAGCTACTTGGGAGAGGGGGGTGGGAGAATTGTTTGAACTCGGTGGGGGAGAAGGGGTGGAGGTTGCAGTGAGCTGAGATCATGCCATTGCACTCCAGCTTGGGCAACAAAGCAAGACTCTGCCCCCCCCACCAAAAAAAAAATGTTTTTCTCACAACTTTCATCCTGTTGGCATACAAAATTATTCCATATTTGGAGAGGGAAAAACAGGAAATCACAAATCTAATTAAAATATATTTATGTCTGTTGATGCCCAGACAAATTTTTAAAATTTATTTTGTATATTTTATCATTGTTACTCATCAAACTAGGTATATATGTCAGGCATAATCAAATCCATCAAGTTTTACTCTTCCTGTGACTTCCTGCTGTGGGTTCCAGTCAGTGAGTTTGACTTACTGTGTATCATGCCTGAACACTTAGTTCAACATCTAATTCAACTTCCTCTTTTTCATTTCAGGAATATAACACAATAGGAATAAAAAATTTAACAAAGATATATATTCAAAAATTAATTTTGTCCACTATGCTAATAAAGAGCCAATTGTATAAGAAAATGCTTGATGAGCTCACTCTAGGGTCAAGGATCTATTTAAGAAGACAAGTTGGCATAAGCTATTATTCCCCACAGGCCTATCACAATGCCTGTACCTCTCCCATTAAAAATATACCGTTAGTGATTAGATCTGGAAAAGTCCTATTCCAAATATATTTTGTGTGAGTTATTGTGTGTGTGTGTGAGGGTGAATGTGGGTATGTGATTTGAAATGCAAGAAAAGTAAATAAAACACACAAAGGCACAATGGTGTACTTTGGTAGCACAGATTAGGAATCAAATTACTCTTAAAGTCTGTCTCAAGAAAGTAATTTAAACTGGCTGGTAAACAAGAGTTTTGTTGGCTGTTTGCACTGTCACCAGAAACAAAAACTGCTGTTTGGGTTAGGAGATTTTTATCTCCTATTCTGTTGTCACATTGGATGGGTATTGCACACAGTTATACAACTTCTTCCCATTCCAGAACTATAATGTCCACACAGACTATATGGAGAGCAGAGAGGAAAGTTTACTTTGTTTTCGTAATTCTTTAGGTTTTCCCTTCTATTTTAGTCCATTTCTCCTGATCATAAATTGACACCGATCCTGTGCTTTACAAATCATCCCCACACAATATGTTTCCATATGTATAACTTAACAAAAGTATAGCTATCACCAGAAGCTTGCTAGAGAGTATATTGAATACAATTCTCTTTCCTCCCAAGTTATCATTTTCATTTTATTATTTGAACTAGATAAGCCTGCAGGCACTATCATTTATATCTACGTAATCCTAGTACAAGTCACCTAACCTCTCTGGGTCTCAGTTTTCCCATTCTTAGTAGGATAATCCTTTCCTTTTGAGATTGTTGAGAGGGTGTGCCAAACTTTTGTTCTCATGAAGCTTAGGTTGTAAGGCTCCTTACTCAGTTTGATGAATGTAACATGCCTATTCTCTTCCATCACAGCTGGATCCATGTTGACAGAATTGCTGAAAGATTGAGGAGTGGGAAGAAGTTTAAAACTGTTTCTGTATCCTTTCTCACTGTTATATCTTCCATGGATATTCCATTCCTTATTATATCCTAAGTGTTGATATAAATACTTAGATATCTGCTTCCTTTCTCTTGCTGTTGTTGTGGTTGTTTGAGATGGGGTCTCACTCTTTTGCCCAGGCTGAAACACAGTGGTGCAATGTCAGCTCATTGCAGCCTCGGTCGCCTGATCTCAAGTGTCTTCCCACCTTAGCCTCCCAAGTAGCTGGGACTACAGATGGATGCTACCATGCCCAGCTAATTTTTGTATATAGAGGCAGGATTTTGCCATGTTGTCCAGGCTGGTCTTGAACTCCTGAGCTCAAGAGAGTCACCCGCCTTGGCCTTCCATAGTGCTGGGATTACAAGTGTGAGCCACCATGTTCCGCCTTCTGCTTCCTTTTGAAGCAAGATTTTTAAGCTACCCCTTGAAAACTTTTCTCCAACCTTATCACTATTTATGTTTGACCTATTGCTAATGGAAATACTTTATCCGATGTCCAGGAAAAATGTACCCTTTACTCACCTTACTCACATAATAACTCAAATTATGAAAATATCTACAGTCCTAAGTGTATCAACACTAATAATTGTAACTAGGTCATTGGAACTTGAAATTGATAATAAGCATTACCATTAGCAGAAGCCCACAGAGCAGAGGTCAAGAGTTAGGTTTTCATGCAAACTAAAGGCTTCTAAAAGCTTAACACAGGAAAATATTGATTAGCCCTTTGCATCCAATGACATGGGTAAGTTTTATTCATCTAGGGAGTGAACATTGATGCTGTGAAGGAAGAAATTCCCTCCCTATAACAACTTTCTCATCACCACTAAACGATAAAGCTCTTGATAAGAGTCAGTGCTGTGCGTTCACATTATCTCTTTCTACAGCCATAAGCCTTTCTCAGCATATCATCAAGAGCAGGAAAATGAAAACCTGAAAACAACTTGAAGAAAACGGAAGCACCTCCTTTCTCATTATGGAGTTTAATTAACTGAAAAATTTTCCCCTGAGTTTGGTACAAACTCATTTGGCAGCAAAACCTGAGCTGATATAAGGCTGTTTAAAGACTTTATTTATATGACTTAGTATGAATATTCATTCCTTTCTCTGCAGAAGTAACAATGTGCTTGATTACAGGGCACAGACCTGTTGGTGATGTTATATAATATATATCAGTACATTACAGAAGGTATATGCATTCAAGTACCTTTCTGAAAGCCAACAATTTTGAATTCTAAAATATTTCTAGCCTTAAAGGTTTTTAAGAAGAAAAGATGAATCTATACTAGTTTTTCCTATTTAGGTTATATGGAATATTTCTAGACACTTTTACTTCATATAGCCTTATACTTGGCCCATAGTCCTGATCCTAGGTAGTTTCTTTCTTTCTCTCTTTCTTTCTTTCTTTCTTTCTTTCTTTCTTTCTTTCTTTCTTTCTTTCTTTCTTTCTTTC
>NW_020259597.1:0-4883 GCF_003255815.1 Theropithecus gelada | reverse complement strand
CCCGCCTGGTCCCCCCCTCGGACACCCTCCTGGTCCCCCCCGACACCCGCCTGGTCCCCCCCCGACACCCGTCTGGTCCCCCCCCGGTCCCCCCCTCGGACACCCTCCTGGTCCCCCCGACACCCGCCTGGTCCCCCCAGACACCCTGTCTTGTTCCTCACTCCCAGGACCTGACAGCTGCTTCTGCTCATGTCTGCGGTCCCTGCAGTTTCCTGCCAAAGCTCTAAAGGGCGCCAGATGGTGACATCGGGGGAGGCTGTTCTGGAATCTGGAGCTGCAGTCTACGGACAGGTCTTTTTTTAGTACAAGACCTTTCACGCAGGTTTCCTGGGTGCCTGGGCCAACTTGGAGGGGCCTCGGCCGCAGTGACCTTCACGGCGCTGAGCAGGAAGTGCCGCCACGAGCTGCGTGAGCTTCCCCCGGGGCAGGCTGGCCGGCTGCCTTGTGCCACCACCTCGGGCAGGCTCGGCCTCACCGTGCCTCCATTTACCCCGCAGGCCGGCCACGGTGACTCTAAACGTTTGGATGCAACAAGCTGTGCAGAGAAGCCGCCACCACCGCCGGAGCAGCCAACTTCTGGGCTGAACAGTGTTCCCCTAGTCACGTCCTCCTGGGACCGAGCACGGGACCTTGTTTGTGTCTTTGCAGATGGAAGCAAGTGGAGATGAGGTCGCTGTGGTGGCCCTAATGCAGGGACTGGACACGGCCGCACGGAGACGGCCACGTGCAGATAGAGGCAGAGGCTGAGGCAACGTGGTTACGTGAAGAAAGGCGGGGCTCGCCAGCCCCCAGCAGCTGGAAGAGGCAGGATGGAGCCTCCCTCAGGGCCTTCAGAGGGAACGTGGCCCGGCCCACACCTTCATCTCAGACTTCTGGCCTCCAGAGCTGCGAGGGAAATCAATCTTGGTTGTTATAAGCCAGCCGGGTTGTGAGGGAGAGGCCAGGTGGTTTGGGTCCCGGATCGTGGCCTGCAAAGCCTGTGAGCTCGGACGGATTGTTCAGCCTGAGCCTCCGCCTCCATGTCTGTAAAATGGGGAGCCCCACTGTGGCTGCTGTCAGGGGTCAGGGCAAAAAATAACCCGGAAGCTGTCAGCCCAGCGCTTGGCACCCTGTGGCGTCTGTTGTTTTTTTTTTTTTTTTTTTTTTGAGACGGAGTCTGGCTCTGTCACCCAGGCTGGAGTGCAGTGGCCGGATCTCAGCTCACTGCAAGCTCCGCCTCCCGGGTTCACGCCATTCTCCTGCCTCAGCCTCCCGAGTAGCTGGGACTACAGGCGCCTGCCACCTCGCCCGGCTAAGTTTTTGTATTTTTAGTAGAGACGGGGTTTCACTGTGTTAGCCAGGATGGTCTCGATCTCCTGACCTCGTGATCCCCCGTCTCGGCCTCCCAAAGTGCTGGGATTACAGGCTTGAGCCACCGCGCCCGGCCGGCGTCTGTTGTTAATAACATGATTCTGCCGGGCGCGGTGGCTCATGCCTGTGATCCCAACACTTTGGGAGGCCGAGATGGGTGGATCACGAGGTCAGGAAATCGAGACCATCCTGGCTCACACGGTGAAACCCCACCTCTACTAAAAATACAAAAATTAGCTGGGCATGGTGGCACGTGCCTGTAATCCCAGCTACTCAGGAGGCTGAGGCAGGAGAATCACTTGAATCAGGGAGTTGGAGGTTGCAGTGAGCCGAGATCGCGCCACTGTACTGCAGCCTGGCAACAGAGTGAGACTCCGTCTAAAAAAAAAAAAAAAAAAATCACGATTCCTCGCGGTGAGTCTCACGGCATAGACCTCGGTTGGCTGTTTTTGGTGGTGTGACCTACGGGAAGCGACTTAACTCTGCTGAGCCTCAGTTTCCTCCTCTGTCCCCCATGGATGGCGACAGCACCTCCCCATCACGGGCGCGTGTGGGGATCAGGGGTGCGTGTGGGGAGGGCGTGGGGAGGGGTACGAGACCAGGCGTGCACAATGCTGAGTGAACACCCCCACACAGGCAGGCACGTGAACGGGTGCCCGTGCACCCACTGTGTCCAGATCAACACAGGCTGAGACTATTCCAGAAATGCTGCCCGGCTGCAGTTTCACTGGGAGCTTCACTGGGAGCATTTGGAGAACCTGCTCTGAGGCCGGAAGCAGGCATGGAGAGGGGCTGCTGTGGTGCTGGTGCGTGGAGGGGCAGCCCTCGGGGAGGCCCTGGGCGTGGGATGGGACCCCCATCCTCTGCACTCCCGCTGCGGGAGGGGACCCCCATCCTCTGTTCTTGTGATTAGGTTCCCTTAGCCGGGCCTCCCTCCTCCACCTGCTCCTTCCAGGCTGGGCTGGGCGGCCGCCTTCCCTGGAATCCACTCCTTGTGAGGGCCTCTGGTGTCTCCAAGCAGCTGGGTCTTCCCTGTCTGTGTCCCTCGATGGCCAACACACAGGGTGGCGGGGCTGTGTGCCACCGGCCTTCCTCCTGGGGCCTGGCCCAGCCTGTGCGTAGTGGACTGTATTTTTAGCTGTGCTCTGTGTGCCAAGACGCATGAGGCAAGGGAGAGGCAGGCCTGAGGCCTCCGGAGCAGGGGAACCGCCGTGAGGAGAAGCACAGGTTTGAGATCAGACACTGGGATTCAGGTTGGGTCAGACAGGGCCTGGCCGAGAGGCCACCAGCCTCAGGATGGACAAGGAAGCGCCGGGCCTGAAGGAATCTTGCACGGTGACGGCTGCCTCTGGATAATTTCTTATTCTTCTCTGCTCTCTGAAAAGTGACTAAAGCCACAAACGCCTACAAGGAAACTCTGACCCAGCACCCAGGAGGCCGCAGCTCCTCCTTCTGAGCTGGCACAGCATGAGAACAGCACAGCCGGGGTCTGCCGCCAAGTCCCACTCCCCAGCCGGGCCTCAGGGACCCTCTGCGCACAGCTGCGCTGACAAGCGGCTCCAGGGGCTGAATACTGTCATGCGCTGCACCGTGTCCCCCAGATCCATACACTGAAGTCCGAACTGCCAGAACTTCGGAATGTGACCTCACCTGGAAATAAGATCTTGGCAGACAGAATTCGGGGAGATGACGTCATACCAGAGTGTGGCACGTCCCTAGAGCAGTAACTACTGTCCTTATAAAACGGGGACGTTTGGATGCAGACACACACACAGGGGGAACACTGTGTGGATGTGAAGGCAGAGATGGGGTGACGCGGCCACACGACAGGGACTCCGAGGGCAGAGACGGGGTGACGCGGCCACACGACAGGGACTCCGAGGGCAGAGACGGGGTGATGCGGCCACACGGCAGGGACACCAGATCGCCCTCACACCCTCACAAGGAACGAGCCCCGTCGGCACCCTGATCATGGACTTCTGGCCTCCAGGACCGAGAGACGATGAACTCTGTTGCAGCTGCCTGGTCTACAGCACTCTGTCACGGCGGCCCCAGCAAACTGACACTATCGCCTGGGGAGTAGGCGTCTCAGAATGCACCTCTGTCCTCAGGACGACTCCAGCAAGTGGGTCAGCCCTGTCTCCAGATGAACCGAGGCGGGTTGGGGAGGGGGGTGTGGTCTTGTGCCCAGGGTCCTGTCGTCACTCGGAAGGGAACAGTGAAGGGTGGTAGCCGAGGGACACAGCGGGAGGGAGCGGCTGCACGTTGCTCACTGTGCTGGAGTCCCAGAAGCCAGCTGCCCAAGGGGCAGCTTCTTTTGTAAGAAAACGACACTTCCTATCACTTCTATGCAAACGTCCATTTTAATTTAAATTTAAGTGCACAGATGTCTGACGGCCCAAGACACATAGGTTAACACGCGTGCAACATACACAGAGGCCTTCATCCCCGTGTAGACAAGATCAGAGGCAGGGCACCAAAAGCTTTAAAAACCACGCAGATGACCTGTCTGAGCACTTCGCAGACCTAGAACGTCAACTGTGTAAAATATCTGCTCATGAACATTGGCAAAGAGGGGAGGGGCGCCGCCAGAGAATTTGATTTTTCTTTAACAGATGAGATCTCACCACGTTGCCCAGGCTAATCTCAAACTCCTGGCCTCAAGCAATCCTCCTGCCTTGGCCTCCCAAAGTGCTGGGATCCCAGGTATGAGCCACCACACCCGGCCTCCTCCAGGAGGCAAATGCTGAGGAAACCCGTGGATTCTACTGACCCACTGGATTTTGCAGAAGCTGTGTGTGTGCGCATGTGTGTGCGTGCATCTCTCTCTAGATTCTGTCTCTCCCCCGATCGGTGGTTCTCGATGGATCGTGCGTGCATCTTTCTCTAGACTCCATTTCTCTCCCAGATCAGCGGTTCTCGATGGATGTGCTGAGACACTTGGTGGTGTCTCACATGGAGTGGGTGGAGGCCAGGGATGCTGCTCAGTGCCCTGGAGTGCCCAGGACGACTCTGCCCCAGAGGATGATCCAGCCCCAACATTCACAGCTTCCAGTGGGAGAGACGCTGGACTAGAAGAAGAGGACGTGAAGAGCCTGTGGGTGCACCATCTCATGACCTCGGTGCGGTGACCTATGTGGCAGAACTGGGGATGGAGGTGTTGCTCGAGGCCACTGGAGCCACAGGCACGGCAGGATCCATGCCCAGCAGGCACCTGACCTGCCCCCACACACAAGATCAGCGGTGTTCAGTGTCTTGGTTCCCCTAAAATACCTCTACATGAGTTGAACAGCCACTACCCCTAGAAGACGAGGTGTGGGCCGCCTGACCGCATAACCCACCACGCGCCAGAGACAAGCAAGGCATCGGCCCGCCAGGCTTTAAACAGTGGCTGACGTCAGACTCGGACGACACCGGCGATGTGGACTTCCACGCCTCTGCACATGCGCAGTCCCAGGTGTACCCACAGTTTTGTTTCCCTTTCAGGGAAAGCAACATCCATCAGCAATCATTTAAAAAAAAAAAAAAAAAAA
>NW_020259596.1:0-4884 GCF_003255815.1 Theropithecus gelada | reverse complement strand
ATGGTCAGAGTGTCGCCGAGTTCACCGACAAGCCACCCTAGGTTCCGATGTTTCTTGGCTTGCACCCAGAGCGCCCGGTCATGGGTACTTGGCTCTGTGCAGCCACGGGGATGGTGCTGAGTGCAGGCTCCCGTCTTCCTGAGAAGTGAACCGACTACTGGAATTAGGCCCTGTGGTGGCATCTGACTCTAGGGTCCGAGCTGCTGGTGGCGTGGGCAGGGTGGAAGTAGCCTCCCTTGCTGCTGGGCGCCATTTGCACTGTCCTCCGGAACAGGCTGGTCTGTGCTGTGTATGGTCAGTGGAGTCTTCTCTGGACATTCTTCACTGATATCTGCTGACGTGGCTCATCTTCTCTTTCATTTTGCATGTATTGGCACCCACTGATGCAGTTTCTGGTCACCCAATGCCATTTTCCTCTAGCCTCCTAGACCTCACATTCTGAGGCCAGCATGTCCCACCGGGGGCCTCTACTGGTCCAGTCAACCCATTTATGAGTCCCCCTCCCACTAAGCTTGGAGAGACTGGATTTTCAGGCAGCACTCACAAGCTGAGAGTGAGGGAATTGATCTCTAAGGCACTTCCCGCTGTCCTGCCACTATGTCATTCCTGGGCCACCCTATGTGCACTAGAGAAGACACCAGCCTCCATATTTTCTCATCTTTCTTTGTCTATTTTTTCTCATCTATCTCTTTGAGCGAGTCCCAGGAGGATGCTGGGGCTGAATACCTGATCAGAGACACAGGCAGATCCATAGTCACTGAGAAAGTTCACATCTCCTGGGAACTTTCTCCTTCCTGTGTAGTTCAAAGCTCTTCTCTTCCTCTTGTTCATAGAAATTCCCCTTACATTAAACCTTTGACTAAAACAATCCCTTCAGCTTGATAAAATTTTAGACAGAATTATTTCTGATTCTAGGCTCCTTTTCTTTTCTTTTCTTTTTTTTCTAATATTCTAGAAATGTTATCATTGTAAATTCTTTCTCTGCCTCTTTGACACAGACATCTTTGTAAGAGCTCACTTGCCAGTTTTACACTTCAGAAATGTCCATTTCAAGAACCTCAGTGCCATCCCTTTGAAATATAATTCTCAAGAAAGATAACACCATTATCTCCCAGACTCCATGAGAGAGTAAGAGCAAAATTTTGGTGGGCATATTGATCTAATTTGTAAAATTACCTTCTGTCATAAAGATAAAAAGATAGTTTAGCATTCCTTTGGAAAAAGACAACTAGCAAAGAAAGGTGGTCTATGATCTCCCCCTCATCCCAACTCTTAAAATCTCTACTGCTGTTTATTTCAGTGGAGCTGAGTTCAGACTAAGTACCGGCCTCTTTACCCTTTTGCCATAACCTTCAATAATAGCTTTTTTATGTGTTTAACTTTGTCTGGTGCAATTTTTTTCTTTGACAATTTCCACCCTCACTAGAACTTCCATGAAAGTCATAGTAGGATTCAAGGCAGCCAAACTTGACTCACATACGTAAAAAATCTCTTTAGGATTTAGAAACCCACGTTCTCTTCAATAAATTGTTTCTTGAGACTATTGCCTTATTAAAATTGTCTAGGTCTTATTTTGGCATTGAAAAGGAGAATGCCAATTTTTGAATAAGTCTCTGCTCACTTTTAATTTCTGCTATCACAATTTTATTGCTTTCCATGGCTGAACAAGGAGAAGAGTAGAACACAATTTTAAATTAAATTTTATTTAATTTTTACTATTACAATGGTTTTGCTTTCTGTGACTGAAAAGAGAAAACTCGAACAAAGCAGTCTAGACTATAAAGAGACTAGAACAAAGAATCACATCTCATTAATACATTTCAGAAAGTTACTTCCATTTAACATCAATGGTGTCATTTAATATTCTTAACCTTCCTATCAAGTAGACACTATTATTACCTCTATTTTATAGGACATTAAGTCTTATATATCATATCTAATCAACTGAAGGTCATGTAGCATAGTAGATATGATAGGTGTACAAAGAAACAATGACATTAGAAGCAGAGGAGGGAGAAGGATTAAAAGATTAAACCTAGGTCGGTTAAGAGAAAAAGAAAAATGAGGAGGAGACAAATTCTTGTTAGAAAAAAATGATCGAGGCTGAGCAAGACAGTGGTGCAGACCTCTCCTGCTATCACACCCCTATAGAAACATCAATATGAGCAACTGTCTACATGTGAAATTACCATTACGAGAACAGAACCTCAATGCATGAACAAGGTTTTGAAGCACGTTTGGACTGTGAAGATGAGTAAAACCATGGCTTAGACAGTGAGCGAACCAACTCTGTGACTGTGATACTCCTCCCTCAGGCCATTATGGTACCATCTGCAGCAACTCCCACAGGGCTTATAGTTTTACATTGAAAAAAGTCAGCAAGAGGTTGATATTTGGTTTTTTCACTATACTGAGTGCCTTCACAGTAGACTCACTCCTGTATCAGCCCACCAGTGGCATCATGAGTGCCAAAAGGGATGAACCATGTGAGGATGCTAAGGACGTAAGAGGAGGTGAGGCTAGCAACAGCCTCATGTGAAACAACACACAGACTCTACAGGCCTGATGGCCTTACGTGTTCACCCCATAGCCAGGGGACTCTGTGGATCACCTGTGGGCCCATTCAGCAAATGGTGCATCAGTGGTGGAGCCATCGCAAGATTTACGTCTAATGTGGGATCTGGGCTATCTCTAATGCTGCAATGGAATACAATTGTGAGTCCACTCAAAATTTCTTAATAAGTCCACTGGAAAGTAGTCACAAAAAAACCCAGACTGAGAAGACTCAAATATCTAATTCATCAATGTGTAGATGGAGATGTATATCTAAAAATATTAATAATAGCTTAGGAAAGTTGCCTCACCAAATGGAAAAAGCAAGGTGCCAGCAACCGACCTTAAAGACATACGGATGAATGATCTGGCAGGCAAAGAATTCAAAATGGCTGTTTTAAGAAGAACCTGTGAACACTGAGAAAGTAGAAACACAATTCAGAAATCTACCAGAGAAATTCAACAAATAAATCAAAATAATGGGAAAAAATCAAATGGAAATCATGGAACTGGAAAGTTCATTGAACACATTGAAAATCCAATGGAAGGCATTAATAGTAGAACTGATCAAGCAGAAGAAACAGTGAGCTCAAAGACAGGCTCTTTGAAAATACATAGTCAGAGTAGAATGAAAATAAAAGAGAATGAGAAGAAACAAAGAAAGTTTATGAGATTTGCGGGACAACAACAAAAGAGCAAATCTACATATCATTGACATTAAAGGGGAACTAAGAATGAAAACGTGATAGTTTATTCAAATAGATAACAGAAAACTTTTTAAACCTGGTGAAAGATTAAAATGTTTAGGATGGTCAAAGTCACCAATCGTATTTAATCTGAATAAGGCAACCAAGGACATATTACAATTAAACTCTCAAAAGTAAAAGACAAAGAGAAGACCCTGAAAGGACTAAGAAAAGGGAAACAAATAACACATAAGAGAATTCCCATATGCCTGGCAGCAGACTTATCAGCAGAAACACTACAGGCCAGGAGAGAGTAGGATAATAGATTCAAGTGCTGAATAAAAAAAACTGTCAACCATGAATACAGTATCCAGCATATCATTTAGAAATAAAGGAGAGGGGAGGGGGCGGAGCAAGATGGCCGAATAGGAGCAGCTCCAGTCTTCAACTCCCAGCGCCAGCGACACAGAAGACCGGTGATTTCGGCATTTTCAACTGAGGTACTGGGTTCATCTCACTGGGGAGTGCCGGACGATCGGTACTGGTCAGCTGCTGCAGCCCGACCAGCGAGAGCTGAAGCAGGGCGAGGCATTGCCTCACCTGAGAAGCGCAAGGGGGAAGGGAATCCCTTTTCCTAGCCAGGGGAACTGAGACACACAACACCTGGAGAATCGGGTAACTCCCACCCCAATACTGCGCTTTGAGCAAACAGGCACACCAGGAGATCATATCCCACACCTGGCCGGGAGGGTCCCACACCCACGGAGCCTCCCTCATTGCTATCACAGCAGTCTGTGATCTACCGGCAAGGCAGCAGCGAGGCTGGGGGAGGGGCGCCCGCCATTGCTGAGGCTTAAGTAGGTAAACAAAGCTGCTGGGAAGCTCGAACTGGGTGGAGCTCACAGCAGCTCAAGGAAACCTGCCTGTCTCTGTAGACTCCACCTCTGGGGGCAGGGCACAGAAAACAATAACAAAGCAGCAGACACCTCTGCAGACGCAAACGACTCTGTCTGACAGCTTTGAAGAGAGCAGTGGATCTCCCAACACGGAGGTTGAGATCTGAGAAGGGACAGACTCCCTGCTCAAGCGGGTCCCTGACCCCTGAGTAGCCTAACTGGGAGACATCCCCCACTAGGGGCAGTCTGACACCCCACACCTCACAGGGTGGAGTACACCCCTGAGAGGAAGCTTCCAAAGCAAGAATCAGACAGGTACACTCGCTGTTCAGAAATATTCTATCTTCTGCAGCCTCTGCTGCTGATACCCAGGCAAACAGGGTCTGGAGTGGACCTCAAGCAATCTCCAACAGACCTACAGCTGAGGGTCCTGACTGTTAGAAGGAAAACTATCAAACAGGAAGGACACCTACACCAAAACCCCATCAGTACATCACCATCATCAAAGACCAGAGGCAGATAAAACCACAAAGATGGGGAAAAAGCAGGGCAGAAAAGCTGGAAATTCAAAAAACAAGAGCGCATCTCCCCCGGCAAAGGAGCGCAGCTCATCGCCAGCAACGGATCAAAGCTGGACGGAGAATGACTTTGACGAGATGAGAGAAGAAGGCTTCAGTCCATCAAATTTCTCAGAGCTAAAGGAGGAATTACGTACCCAGCGCAAAGAAACTAAAAATCTTGAAAAAAAA
>NW_020259595.1:1087-4886 GCF_003255815.1 Theropithecus gelada | reverse complement strand
GCCAGAGGTTCGAGACCAGCCTGGGCAACACAGTCAGACTCCATGCCTACAAAACAAACGAAGGAAAATAAACAGAAAAGAACCAAATTAGCCAGGCATGGTGTGCAGGCCTGTGGTCCCAGCTCTTCGGGAGGCTGAGGCAGGATGACTGCTTGTGACCGAACCACTGCACTCCAGCCTGGGCGACAGAGCAAGACCATGTCCCAAAAAATGTGTATGTCTGGGTGAATGTATAGATTTTACAACTATTTTGAAGGTGGCCTTTTTAACTTTAAACAGAGCATTCTGGAGGAGATGCCTGACCCAGAGCGCTTTCCCTGAGGTTCAGTGCCCGAAGTGCACCCTTCTCCTGGCTGGGGTCTCTCCATTCTACCAAGCCCTGCCTTCTGCAGAGGTTGGCTCCATGGCGTCTCCCGCCGCGTCCCAACTGGAGAACAGTGTAAAGAATTGTCAAATAGAGGGAGCTGAAATTCAGAAGCACGCTTAAGCCAAGTCCTCAAAACTAGAAAGCATAAAACAGGGTAGACGTTTTGAAAGCTTAAGGACAAAACACCATGGGCATGGATGGCTGAATCCGGGGATCAGCATCATAATTTGTTGAGAAGGAGGCCGTGCTGTGCTGCCAGTTATTAATGGGTTTAATCGGTTGGTTCACAGCCCTACTGGTGGCCTAACCTCCCAGGGCCTGGGAGGATTTGCAGGACCTGTCAGAATTTGATTGCAGTTCCTTCCACTTGGCATAAGGAGGCACCATCAGCCTGATTGGGAGGGTCATGTGGGATGGAGCCCTCCGAGGTGGCGGCACTGAGCTGACCATGCCACAGACCATAGAGTGGGAGCCTTTCCTGTCCCCTTTACCGAAACTAACATCAAAAGCGCTGGTATGGGCTGTCTGTCTGCGCTGGAACCCGAGTTTGTCTTTGTCTGCAATTAAGATTCTTCTGGGTTTATGTTGCCAGTTCATCATCCAGCTCTCTGGAATCAGGCCTCCCAAATTTAGCAGATGTTGGGGAGGACTCCAGGGAGTGGCTTATGAGGGCTGGCTGATGAAACTGCTCTTTCCTTTCTGTTCTGTGAGCGTGATGGTGTTTGAGATACATGGGGCTATGGTTCAGGAGCACTTCACATGTGCAAATATGGAGACAGCACTCACCTACACATTTAGGCTCAGAATATTGATTGAAATTAGCGTTTATCACACACTATGGCTGTAACTTTTGCAGTTTGAGGTAAAAAAGCAAAACTAGCAAGAATTTATTTTTCGTTTTCCATAATTTTACAAATAAAAGATTAATTCTTACCCTAGATGTAAGCAACCTCAGCACATTTTTTGCCTCATTAAGTGGAAAACTTTAGGCTTTTCAGTTACTGAAAGCATTTTCATGTTTCTCTTTTGCATATCTGAATTGCGAGCATCACTACTCTTGCATACTGGGGCCATTACTTGAACACAAACACCGCAATACCGAGACAATCCATCTGATAACTTAGGTGGCTGCAAGTGACTAATGAGCAGGAGGCAGCAAGTGTGGATCTGCTGAGCAAAGGGATATTCACATCCTGAACCCAATACAGCAAAATGGCGGGAGGTTGCATCACAATCCTCAGAACAACGCATGACTTAGAACTTATAAACTGTTTATTTCTGGAGTTTTATATGTAATATTTTTTGACTATGGGTGACTGAATGTGAGGAAAGTGAAGCCACAAATAAGGGGATACTACTATATTATAAATAAGCTTAAGGACTGAAATAATAATCATATTGAGTAAACACATGTGAAATCTCAGCAGAGATAACACTTTAAAAATAAAAATTCTAGTACTTAAAAATACAATATCTTATAGAAAAAATTTCATTAGACTGAGAAGAGGCAGGAGAATAATTCCCCAAATTAATTTTTAAAAAGTCAATCAATTTTAATTTCTTCAAGTGCCTTCTAGGATTTTAGGAAACCAGATTACTACTTAGAAAACTGGTAAATAAAATAGTAACTGATAAATAGAAAATGGTAAATAAAGGAAAAAAATCATATATTCTACCTTTGCTCTACAAGCAGTACGTAAGGGTAACCAAAGAGATAACGAAGAAAAACTATCTACAAAAGTTTTATATTTAATATATGAAAGAAGAATAATAGAATTAAAATGGCTCCATTTCTTGACCTCTAATTTAATCAGTTTTGCAAGTTATCACCCCTGCTGCTCTTGCTTTGGTTCGGCCAGGAAAACAGTCAATTAAGTATTATAGAAATAAACATTTTAATGTAAGAATTAGTGCCTACATTCATGTGCATGTAAGCAAAAAAAAAAAAAAAAAAAATGTTTGGCAGGTTTCCTTCAGAAAGTCAGAAACGCAATCACAAATGGCATCAGCTGACAACATTGATATAGGCGGGAAAACAGCAGCTCATGAAAGAGTCGAGGCAACTTCTGTATTCAGCAGGATTATGAAGTACACGCTCGTGCGAGGTCTATCATGGGGCTACATCTGGATGCTAGAATTGCTGAGAAGAACCGTGTTAAAGGTTCTGAAAGTCTCAGTGCCTGGCTGCCAAAAATTGCTGACAGTGACTTCGGCTTCACTCTTATCTTTGGAACTGTGTGTGAATTTTCTTCATTTGCAAATTTTTTGAGGATTCATTTAGGGAAGAGGGTTCTAGAATATAGAGTTCCTAGTTTTAGAAAAGTGTAGTGGTTGCTGCCAAGTTGACAAAAGAATTCAAAACAGCTGCTAATATCACAAAAAGAAAGACAGCTAGAAATAATGTTTGGGTAGAAAACATAGAACGTCATCTATAAATTATTCTTGAAAAAATCTAAACGGTTCCTTAAACTTTTGTTTTTTTTGTAAAAACACTTATAAATGTAACAGAAGACATCCTAAAACTCCTCACTTAAATTTATAAAATATTTTTGAGAGAATTAAACTGAGAAGCAAATAAAGGTTGGTATATACCATGTTCGTGAATAGTAAAGATCAATACTCTTTGGATTGCAGTGTTCTTCAGAGTGGTGTATATATTCTCTGCAACACCAATAAAAATTCCAAAATTTATTTTTATGAAATGACCAGCTGATGATAATATTTACATAAGAATGTGAAGGACCTAGCATAGACAAAGAATTCTAGAGAAAGGAAAACAAACCTGGAGGGTTTTTACTACTACAAGATTTACAATAAAAGTACAGTAATTCAGAGCATGTGTTATTGACACAAGAATGAACATATAGATCAGTGGAACGGAATAGAAAGCCCAGACATAGATCCAGCCATAAACAATCAATTTAACAAAAACCAAGGCAAGAAGATAGAGAAATAGAAGTCTTTGCAGAAAATGGTGCTGGAACAACTGAATAAATACACTGAAACTGTGAATATAGACCTCTACCTTATCCCATAGACAAAAGCTAATTTGAGATCATTGTAGATGTAAACATAAAAACTAAAATTAGGCCAGGCGTGGTGACTTATGCGTGTAATCCCCGCACTCTGAGAGGCTAAGGTGGGAGGATCACTTAAGGTCAGGAGTTCAAGACCAGCCTGGGCAACATGGCAAAACCCTGTCTCTACTGAAAATAGAAAAATTAGCTGGGCATGGTGGCACGTGCCTGTATTCCCAGCTACTTAGGAGGCTGAGACAGGAGAATTGCTTGGACCCGGGAAACAGGTTGCAGTGAGCTGAGATCGTGCCACTGCACTCCAGCCTGGGCTACAGAGTGAGACTCTGTCTCAAAAGAAAGAAATACATGTTATTTCTAGAAGAAAATATAGGAGAACATCTTCATCAATTCTGGA
>NW_020259595.1:0-1078 GCF_003255815.1 Theropithecus gelada | reverse complement strand
TTTAGCTTTGTCAACACAAATATAAAAGGAAAACTAATTCTCATAATTTTCCTATTTGCTCCATTATATTCGAACATTGGACAATGTTTGATACTCTGTGTCATACTCATTTTTTTAATTTTATTTAAAACTTTTAAAACTATTAAGTTATTAAATTGGTTTATAAAACATCTCAACACCATAGCAATTTATTAAATGTATCTCATGTTTCAAAATCCTTACTTTAGAAATACATCAAAATTATTTAAAATCTAAATAATATGTTTCCCAAAATATGCCAGCACAAAGTAATGAATGGTTGACTCTGTAGTGAACCTAATAATGAATGATTAAATTACAAAAATTTTATCCCTAACTAGTGTCTTCAAAAGGGGCAATTTCAGTAAAAATTTTAAGTTCAAAAAATATCTTTAAAAATACAATGAAGACATGAAGCTTGAAACTTCTAAGTTAAAAAAATTGTAGAGACAACTTTTTCAGACCAGAATATATAATTGTTTTTTTTTTTTTTCATTTTTATTCTCTCACAATCATAGAGAATCAGGCCAATAATAAAGTTAGAAGTTATTCAAGAATGTCAGATCTGCTTGAAATTTTTATAAGGTAGATATAAACAAATAAAATCTTTGTTTTTGTAAAGGGGGTTACAAAGGTTTTCTTTAGACCAGAAACCATTTTCCTTTTTTATTTTTTTTCTTCTTCTTTTTTAGACGGAGTTTTGCTCTTGTTGTCAGGCTGGAGTGCAGCAGTGGCAGGATCTAGGCTCACTGCAACCTCCGCCTTCTGGTTTCAAGCCATTCTCCTGCCTCAGCCTCCTGAGTAGCTGGGATTACAGGTGTCCACCACCACACCCGGCTAATTTTTGTATTTTTAGTAGAGACAGGGTTTCACCATGTTGGCCAGGCTGGTCTTGAACTCCTGTCCTCGTGATCCACCTGACTTGGCCTCCCAAAGTGTTGGGATTACAGGCGTGAGCCACCGCACCCGGCCACTGGGAACCATTTTCTATATATGTTCCAAATAAGTGATATTAAATGCTCAATCACTATTTCTTCAATAACAAGCCAGCACTAGTGTC
>NW_020259594.1:0-4887 GCF_003255815.1 Theropithecus gelada | reverse complement strand
CAGCTCCACCATCCAGGCTCCTGTGGATAACCGAACCCCCACCCCCAACCTTGGAGCGTCTTCCACTTGCGGTTCTGAAGGGGGCCGAGAAACCGCTCTCAAGGGCACTCACCTGTTTCTTATTGCACGTAATGGCCTGCCAAGCAGGGCCACCAGCAAACACGGTCCACCGTCCAGGTTCTGGTGGGTAACTGCCTCCCACCCCGCTTCCTCCTGGGGTGTCTGGGAGGCTCAGAAACTGCCCTCCAAGCACTCATCTGTTCCTTATTGCACTAATACCTCATTTACAGAAATCCACTTTGACTTCCAGCACTGCAGGTGTGACAATTTAGGAATCCTGCTTGCAAGCTCCAAGAGCTTGAGGTCACGTCCACCTCACCAGCATCCCAGAGACCCAGCACTGTCCCACTGTTTAAAATTCCAAAATACTCCTTCAAAATGCTACTGGCATTTGGTTTGACAATAAAATGCTAAAAACCTTCAAGTGAAACAAATATCTTCAACAGTTTGATATAATGACATTTGAGTTACACATCTGCCAAATTGTAAAGCCTCATGCATTTATAACATTTTATTTATGGTCAAATGGTTCATTAATATAAATTACGAGAATCTCCAAGAAACAGGTTTTTTTCTGGCATTAGATGACCAAAGGAAAACTGGGTTCTGGCTGGCTTTCAGGCCTGTAGAGGCAGACATATCTGCTGACACAATCAAGCTCCTTCCCACTGATGTGGCCTCATCCCAGGCCCCTCATCCGGATGCCCGCAGGCCCCTGGAGGAGCAAGCTGACCTGTCCACATTTCTCAAATGCACAGCTGTTGCTCACACTGCAGATGGAGCTCAAGGCACGAGCAGGCCACCACGCTAAAAATACCACGCAGCGTCCACGCCAGGTGACGGTGGTTTTCACTCCATCCCAAAGCCCCTTGTATGAGTTTACAGCCATGACTACTAAATAGATTTTTAGACCCTCAAGACATACTTTGTTTCCTTTTATGCAACAAAGTTAAAAGACTATCACTCAGATATAGGCTCTGAAACTGTGGAATAATTATTTGGGAACAGAGCCTCTGCCAGATCAGGATAAGCACTTGGGACAACACCCCGTGACCTCGGTCCACACAAACCCATCCAGACCAGAGGCCTCCCGCACTGTAATTTCTGTGGATTTCTGTAAACGAGGTATTACTGCAATAAGGAATAGATGAGTGCCCTTGGAGGGCAGTTTCTGAGCCTTCCAACCACACGGCCACATTAAGGCTGAAGCCGTGCCACCTCCAGAAACACCGTCCCTCGCCGAGGTGTGCCTGGCTTCTCCCTTTTTCCAGAACTTAACAAAACCTGAAAGGACAGGTCTGTGTAGAAAAAAAACAAGCTACTTGCGATTCCTCTTCCCAGTTCAGGCTGTAGGAAGCTCGTCTCGGCCCTCACCGTGTTCTGACTGCGGCTTGGTTCCCATAAGAAATAAAGTCAGAATTCCAGTCCCTGTCTCCTGGGCAGTGTGGCAGGCATACAGACCTTCAGTTACATGAGGAAAGGCGTGGCGAGCCCCCTTCCTTCAGTAAAACTGCACAGTTCCCAGAACCCTGATGCCATCCCCCTCACACCACTGTGAACACCTGGACAGAGCACATTTCAATGTGTGCACCTTTGTGGGCTAGTTTTCTATTTCTCCACTAAATCACCCCAAATTTAGCGCCCTAAACACTGACTTATTTTCTCACATTTCTGGAAGCTGGAGTCCAAAACAGGTCCCACCAGCTAACGTCGAGGTGTCGGCAGGGCTGGCTCTGGGGAAGCGACTGTCTCCTTGCCTCCCGCAGCCTCTAGAGGCTTCTGCATCCCCTGGTCCATATGGCACCTACTGTCTTCAGGACCCACAGCGGCCCTGACGGCCCCCCAACAGGAAGACGCAGAATGTCAGTAGCCTGGGCTCTAGTGCTAGGACCAAACCTCCCCACCCTGCCGGTTCCTAACACACTCCCGTGCGAGTTAATATAGATTCCACTTTAACTAGTGTCACCTGTGTAAGGGGTAAGTGCCCAGCTGTGAACTGGTTAATCTCACCCACACAGACCCGGGGAATAAACTCACAGGCCATGGACCACTCCACAAGCAATGAGTGACCACCTGCTCGGGGACCTCCATGGCCCAGCTGAGCACTCCGGTGCCTCCCATGTGGACTCAGAGTCTGCAGCGCCAGAGGGCCCTGGATAAAAAAGACAGCTCTCATGTCGGGAGGCACCCGCCCGCGGTTGGGTTCCCGGTACTTTAAGTAGCCCAGGTGGACAAGCTGCGCCCCGTGCAACTCCATCACAAGAATAACGGCTGCACGTGGTGAGTGCACGGGTGGCCACCCCTCAGTTCAGCTGGCCGTGTTAAGCACATCACCACCGTGATGTCAAATCAGACTCATCTGCTGGCACAGTCCAGGCATCGACCCCCAAGAACATTCTGGATCGCAATTCACAGTAGTGATTGCGATCAGGGCCACACGTGGCTAAATGTATTTACAGGAGGACGCCACAGCTGAACTGACGCCACAGCCGATCTGGCTGGACTGAGAGCATTTCCCACTGTACATTCTTACAACACCATTTTATTTGCGCTTTATTAAACTTTTATGGCTTTCTTCTGCCTATCTACTTGATGGGAGTGTTTCTTGTTCTTATGACTGCAGTGATACTTCAGGCTACAACTATCAATGTGTAAAATTATCATTAAACATTTCACAAGCAAGCAGTCAGAGGCACCTAACCCGGAGGCCTCTTTTCTTCTCTGAGCCAAACCTACCTCGGACTCAAAGAAAACGGCACATGGAGAGGGGCTGGATCTCCAGCGCCCATTCCTAGGGGGCCTCCTGGGGAGCAGATATGGAAGGAGAAGCCCTGGGCTACGGCACTGCCGTACTAAAGAAAAATCCATTTGGGTAAATGTAAGCGCCAGACTTAAGAGATTAAGCAAACCATGAAAAGAAACCACTAACTACAGCTTCTCCAAAACAGAACTAAACTCCCTTTAGTTTGAATTGGAAAAGCAGAAGTGATGATCAGGATACAAAAAAAAATGACACAGTATCTGAACACAGGAGAATAATCAAGGGCCCCTGTCTCTTCCTGTGTCAGTGGGAGCCTCGCATCTAAGCTGGATTTACAAGGTTACTACTTTGGACTGAAAGGTATCCCCAACCCTAGTTTGTAAGCAAGTGGAGCAGAACGCTTCAATTATTTCAAGGTTTAGCGGTAAAGCTCTGCAACTCTCACAACCATTTTAATTGGTGTGAATTTTAAAGTGACTCAATCTGTTGGCTGGAGTATCTAACGGCTTAACCACGGGGTCATGGTGGAAAATTATTCCAATTGCTATTGTTTTCTCTACTGAAGATGCATTTGAATGTTCTTGTAGTTTGCAGTTGGCTGGTTCTGATGTTTGGTCCTGAGGAGGCCCAAGTACCCAGAGAGGAAGAATCTGAAACCTCAAGACACTCGAGTGCTGTCTGGGGAGATGGAGACCCCAACCCGAGGGCCACTGACGGACTCAGCACGGGCGCAGGGCCGCCCAATGCAACAGGCCACGTATTTGCCGCTTACAAAACAACATAAGCACACATCCCCAGGTGTGCACACAAGCTCTGTACACGCTCACGTCTGTCCGTGCCAACACCAACCCACAACCCCGAGGTGTGCACACACGCTCTGTACACATCTGTCCCTGCCAATGCCAGCACACATTCTGTACGCACTCACATCTGTCCCTGCCAATGCCAGCACATATATCCAAGATGTGCACACACGCTCTGTACACGCGCACATCCCTCCCTGCCAATATGAGCACACACCCCCAGGGGTGCACACACGCTCTGCACATACTCACGTCTGTCCCTGCAGCCTGAGTCAAACAGTCACAGAGAGGCAGAGGAGGAGGAGGAAGGACGTGATGGGCACTGAGGTCCTGGGAAGGTTCCCCTCCCTACTTCAGGAGAGACCCCTCATGTGATCCTGCCGTCACTCACCCTTCCGCCTCCATCCTCCATCCTCCCACAGGGATCAGGAGGACGCCCACTGCACAGAGCTGTGATGAGCATGAACAGAAGATGGCAGGAGCTCATGACAAGGTGCTGAGCACGGGGCCTACGGAGTGCTTCTTTCTGCTGTGGCTGACATCATCAAACAAGAGGCTCACATGGCTTCCGCAGAGAATGTCACTCGCTGAGAAACTGAAACGTGTGACCTAGGAGCCTGTGAAGGTCTAAGAACAAACCAACAAACCAAACGGTTTTGTTTGTTTTTCAAACACCATAGCCTGTTTTTACTTTTTTTTTTCATGCTCTACCTTGGGTATCATTTAGTTTAATTTCAAAGTAAGTCCAATAAATACACAAAATCACAGGACTGAGCATGGAGCATTATTTCACTTCATGTCCTCCAGCCTTTAGGACACATTAAGGAAAGACATGATTCCAGGATTCCCATTAGAAAGGCTGCCCTGAGGCTCCTGCTGGGGCAGCCAAATTGCAGCAGTTGATGCTGTCCCCAAGCTGCTTGGATGAAGCAGAAGATTCCGGAGGTCTCTTTTCTTCTGCCCCTTGTCCTGGAGAGAAGGTGGGGGGAGAAATGTGAGAGAAGACAGGAAGAAGGAGGGGGAGGGGGGGAGAGAGGAGGGGAGAGGAAGGGAGAGAGGAGGGGGGGGGGGGGGGGGGGGGAGGGAGGAGGGGCATGTTCCATCCACCAAGGCAGCTACACTGCAGAGAGAATGGAGGGTGTGTTGCCTCTCAGGACAGCAAGTTCAAGCTGTTTATAATTGTTAGCGTAAACAGTGACCAGCTGAGNGGGAGGGAGGGGGGAGGGAGGGAGGAGGGGCATGTTCCATCCACCAAGGCAGCTG
>NW_020259593.1:0-4886 GCF_003255815.1 Theropithecus gelada | reverse complement strand
TCCTTCCTTCCTTCCTTCCTTCCTTCCTTCCTTCCTTCCTTCCTTCTTTCCTTCCTTCCTTCCTTTCTTTCCTCCCTCTTCCTTTCTTCTTTTCCTTCTTTCTTTCTATCCTTCTTTCTTCTTTTCTTTTCTTTCTTTCTTTTTCTCTCTTTCTCTCTCTTTCTTTCTTTCTTTTTTTTTCTTTCTTTGTTTGAGCCAAGGTCTCCATTCCCCAGGATGAAATGCAGTGGCACAGTCATGACTCACTGTAGCCTTAAAATCCTGGGATCCAGTGACCCTCCCAAGTCAGCCTCTAAGTAGTCAGGACTTCAGGCACCACCATACCCAGAAAATTTTCTTTTTCAAGGACAGATACAAGGTCTTGCTATGTTGCCTAGACTGATATTGAACTCTTGGCCTCAAGCTGTTATCTTCCCACCTCAGCTTTGCAAAATGCTGGAATTACAAGCATGAGCCTCCACACCCAGCCAACTTTTATTTTTCTAAATAAATCAAACATGATTGAATTTAGTTAATAAGTTTAATTACGTTAATCATAATTATCCCTTGCAGACATTCCTTAGCATCAACCCAGAGTCTGGTAGCCCTGCTGGGTGGCTATACCCAGAAAACCAATGACAATCACTGTAGTCTGGGTCTGAAGATGTCTCATTTGTAGAGGAGAAGAGAATGCCACATCAAAGGAACCCCTTATGGGTCAAAAGAATCTGAACAGCAGGCCATGAGTCCAAGATCTTTCCACTTGTGGGAATTTTCTTACCACAGAGACATAATCTGCACATCTACCCCAACAGGCAGTTTCTGTGATCATAAAAGGTCTTGGAGAAGGGGCCCTTGTTTCCCCTTTCAAACCACTGCAGCACAGCTGGGGCTTCTCCCACAGGAATACAGCATGGATACACATATAGACAGCTTTCCTGGAACAATTTAGGATGATTGCAGCCCCACAGGAGGGGTGCTCTCCAGATTCAGGCTCACACGAGAGGCAGAGTCAAAATTCCTCCTTACTTGGAATGTCAGCCTTCTTACAGTTTAAAAAAAAGAAAAAAGAAAAGAAAAGTGCCTGTCTGACCTGAATAGCCAGAACACTGGGACAGGAGTGAGGCTATGATGTAGATAGCTTTCCTGCTGGCCTGGAAGGGAAGCTGATGTGGCTCCCTCTCTTCTCTCTTATAAAACCTCAGCATATATAACTGAGAGCTCCCCCATCCACCTTGATCAAGATTGGGACCATTGCCCACAATTGGGTATTACATCTATCCACCTGCTTTAGCTACAACCAGTGCCTACATAGGGGTGCCTCCTCTATTGACTTGAAGCCTGAACCATCAACTCAGTAAATGAAATATTGGGGAAAAATAAATAAATAGTATACACTATGAAAAAATGCAATAAGATTCAAGAGATCACTGCCATTACAACCCCATAGGAGATAGTGAACTTGCCCATGCTCCAAGTACATAACTACTACAACTAGCATCTGGGAAACCAGTGCACAAAGACTTACTATAACTAAGAAACTCATACAGAGTCTACACCTCGAAAAGCATCAAGAATCAAATTAAACTATAATAAAATACAAACATTAAAGTCTAGTCCTTAAGAGGGGAAAAGAAAAGAAATTAAAAAGAAATGTAATTCAATCAAAAACAACTGCCAGAACAACTTGAAGAGATAGTCTACCCCAAATGACAAGAAATCAGAAAAGTAATTCTAGTAATATGAAAAACAAGGTTCCATAGCACCAGAAAAAGATGACATTAGCTACCCAGCAATGGATCCAAGCCAAGACGAAATCTTTAAAATGAAAAACAAATAATTCAGAAGGTTGATTTTCTTTTTTGTTTTGTTTTGTTTTGTTTTGTTTTGACAAAGTCTCACTCTGCTGTCCACACTCAAGTGATTCTGCTGCCTCAGCCTCCTGAGTAGCTGGGATTACAGGCACCTGCCAGCACAACTGGCTAATTTTTGTATTTTTACTAGAGATTGGGTTTTGCCATATTGGCCAGGCCAGTCTCAAACTCCTGACCTCATGTGATTCACACACCTCAGCCTTCCAAAGTGCTGGGATTACAGGTGCTAGCCTCCATGACCAGGTTCAGAAAGTTGATTATTAAGTTACTCAAGGAGATACCAGAGAAAAAAATCTAGGATATGAATGAAATTTTTTCCTGTGAGATAGATATTATAAAGAAAAACCAATCAGAACATCTGGAAATTAAATACACACATAGGGAAATACAAAATGCAGTGGAAAGTTAAAATAGACTAAACAAGTAGAAGAAACAATTTCAGAGCTCAAAACAAGGCTTTTGAACAGAGGTAAAGAAAAAGGAACCAAAAGAAATGAACAATGTCTCCAGGAAATATAGAATTATATAAAATGGCCAAACCTAAGAATAATCGCTGTTTCTGGAGGAGAAGAGAAGTCTAAAAGTTTGGAAAACTTATGTGAAGAAATCATTGAAGAAAATCTCCTTGGTCTTGCTAAAGATCTAGATATTCAAATATAAGAAGCTCAAAGAGCTGGAAAATTCATTGTAAAAAGACCATCACCAAGGTTCATAGTCACCAGGCTATCTAAAGACTAAACAAAGGAAATAATTTTAAAGCTGTGCGACAAAACTATTAGGTAACCTGTAAAGGAAAACCTAAAAATCTAACAGCAGATTTCTCAGGGGAAACCATACAAGCTGGAAGGGATTGGGGTTCTATCTTTAACCTCCATAAACAAAATAATTGTCAGGCAAGAATTTGGTATTCAGCAAAACTAAGCTTCATAAATGAAGGAGAGATCATCTTTTTCAAACAAGAAAATGCAGAGGGAATTTGCCACCACCAAACCAGCACTACAAGAAATGTTAAAGAAGTTCTAAGTCTTGAAACAAAAGTTCGATATGCATCAAAATAGAACTTCATTAAAGCATAAATTTCACAGGGCCTATAAAACATAACACAATAAAAACAACAACAAAGTATCTAGGTAACAACTAACGTGATGAATAGAACGGTATCTCACATCTCAATAACATTGGATGTAAATGAACTCAATCCTACACTGAAAAAAATACAGCATGTCAGAATGGATACTAAATCACAAACCAAATGTCTGCTGTCTTCAAGAGACTCACCTAACACATTAAGACTCATATAAACTTAAAGTGAAGGGTGGACAAAGATATTCCAAGCAAATGAAAATGAAAAGCAAGCAGGAGTAGGTATTCTTACATCAGAAAAAAACAGATTTTAAAGCAACAACAGTTAAAAAAAAAAAAAAAGTAGAAGGACATTATATAATGATAAAACAATTAGTCCAACAGGAAGATATTACTATCCCAAATTTACATCCACCTAACTCTGCAGTTCCCAATTTAGAAAACATTTACTACCAGACCTAATAAACAAGATAGATAGCCATACAATAATATTAGGAGACATCAATACTCCACTGACAACACAAGACTATTCAAGACAGAAACTCACCAAAGAAGCAATGGACTTAAACTATACCCTAGAGCAAATGTACTTAACAGATATTTACAGAGCATTCTTCCCAACAACTGCGGAATATACATTCTTCTCATTAGCACATGAAAAACTCTCCAAGGTAGACCATACATAGGCCACAAAACAAGTCTCATCTATTCAATTTTAAGAAAATTGAAATCATATTAAATATCTTCACAGATTACAGTAGAATAAAACTGAAACTATCTCCCAAAGGAAGACTCAAAACTATACAAATACATGGAAATTAAATCATCTGTTCTTGTATAAGCTGGGATTTAATGAAATCAAGATGGAAATAAAGAAATTTTTTGAAATGAGTGAAAATAGTGACACGAACTTATCCAGTCCTCTGGGATACAGCAAAAGTGGTGCTAAGAGAAAGGTTCATAGTGTTAAATGCCTGTATCAAAAAGTCTGAAGAAGTACGAATTGAAACCTAATGTTACACCTCAAGGAACTAGGGAAACAAGAACAAACTAAACCCAAACTGAGCAGAAGAAAAGAAACAACAAAGATCAGAGCAGAGCTAAATGAAATTGAAACAAACAAACAAACAAACAAAAAACATAGAAGATAAAACAAAAAGGTGATTATTTGAAAAGATAAACAAAATTGACAGGCCATTAGTGAGATTAACAAAGAGAATGAGAGGGAGGTTCCAAATAAGCTAATTAGACTTGAAACTGGGGATATTACAAGTCACAGAAATACAAAGGATATTTCTTTTTTTTTTCTTTTAAATTATTGCTTTTATTCTAATTAATGATTACTTCACAACTTACCCAACCATTACACTATCAATATGTATCTTACGGTGTTTTTTTCCCCAGTGTTTATAGTTATAAACAAAGCATGTATTCGAGATGTATTACAGTTTTGGTTATTTATATAGGATATATACCACAAATACATTAAGTGAGATAATATGCACACTATTATAGTATTAATTGATACTGTCAGATCCTACCCCAAAATATTTAGGTTGTTTTTGCATCCCCTGTCTGTCAATTCTATATGCAAGTGGCTATTTGTCAGCAATGTCACTAAAATCTGGAAGTTATCAGATTCTTTAATATTCCCGGATCCGACAAAACAATGTTGTCCACTTATATTTTGATTTACACTTTTCTGAGTACAGTGAATTTGAGCATTTTTTTGATAAGTTTAACTGTCATCCACCTTTCTTCTTTTGTAAATTGCATTTTCATAGCTCATTTTTTTATTTTTTTAATTAATTCGTATGTTTTCTATATATGCAATTTCATTGATATAAGAAGTTTTTTTTTTAAATTTATTTATTATTATTATACTTTAAGTTGTAGGGTACATGTGCATAACGTGCAGGTTTGTTACATATGTATACTTGTGCCATGTTG
>NW_020259592.1:0-4887 GCF_003255815.1 Theropithecus gelada | reverse complement strand
CAGCACCATTTATTAAATAGGGAATCCTTTCTCCATTTCTTGTTTTTCTCAGGTTTGTCAAAGATCAGATGGCTGTAGATGTGTGGTATTATTTCTGAGGGCTCTGTTCTGTTCCATTGGTCTATATCTCTGTTTTGGTACCAGTACCATGCTCTTTTGGTTACTGTAGCCTTGTAGTACAGTTTGAAGTCAGGTAGCGTTATGCCTCCAGTTGTTCTTTTGACTTAGGATTGTCTTGGCAATGTGGGCTCTTTTTTGGTTCCATATGAACTTTAAAGCAGTTTTTTCCAATTCTGTGAAGAAAGTCATTGGTAGCTCGATGGGAATGGCATTGAATCTATAAATTACCTAGGGCAGTTTGGCCATTTTCACGATATTGATTCTTCCTATCCATGAGCATGGTATGTTCTTCCATTTGTTTGTGTCCTGTTTTATTTCACTGAGCAGTGGTTTGTAGTTCTCCTTGAAGAGGTCTTTCACATCCTCTGTAGGTTGGATTCCTAGGTATTTTATTCTCTTTGAAGCAATTGTGAATGTAAGTTCATTCAGGATTTGGCTCTGTTTGTTACTGGTGTATAAAAATGCTTCTGATTATTGCACATTGATTTTGTATCCTGACGCTTTGCTGATGTTGCTTATCAGCTTAAGGAGATTTTGGGCTGAGATGATGGGGTTTTCTAAATATACAATCATGTCATCTGCAAACAGGGACAGTTTGACTTCTTTTCCTAACTGAATACCCTTTATTTCTTTCTCTTGCCTGATTGCCCTGGCCAGAACTTCCAACACTATGTTGAACAGGAGTGGTGAGAGAGGGCATCCCTGTCTTGTGCCAGTTTTCAAAGGGAATGCTTCCAGTTTTTGCCCATTCAGTATGATATTGGCTGTGGGTTTGTCATAAATAGCTCTTATTGTTTTGAGATACATTCCATCAATACCGAACTTATTGAGAATTTTTAGCATGAAGGGCTGTTGAATTTTGTCAAAGGCCTTTTCTGCATCTATTGAGATAATCGTGGTTTTTGTCGTTGGTTCTGTTTATATGATGGATTACGTTTATTGATTTGCATATGTTGAACCAGCCTTGCATCCTAGGGATGAAGCCCACTTGATCATGGTGGATAAGCTTTTTGATGTGCTGCCAGATTCAGTTTGCCAGTATTTTATTGCGGATTTTTGCATCGATGTTCATCAGGGATATTGGTCTAAAATTCTTTTTTTATTGTGTCTCTGCCAGGCTTTGATATCAGGATGATGTTGGCCTCATAAAATGAGTTAGGGAGCATTCTCTCTTTTTCTATTGATTGGAATAGTTTCAGAAGGAATGGTACCAGCTCCTCCTTGTACCTCCAGTAGAATTTGGCTGTGAATCCTTCTGGTCCTGGACTTTTTTTGGTTGGTAGACTATTAATTATTGCCTCAATTTCAGAGGCTGCTATTGGTGTATTCAGGGATTCAACTTCTTCCTGGTTTAGTCTTGGGAGACTGTAAGTGTCCAGGAAATTATCCATTTCTTCTAGTTTTTCTAGTTTATTTGCATAGAGGTGTTTATAGTATTCTCTGATGGTAGTTTGTATTTATGTGGGGTCGGTGGTGATATCCCCTTTATAATTTTTTATTGTGTCTATTTGATTCTTCTCTCTTTTCTTATTAGTCTTGCTAGTGGTCTATCAATTTTGTTGATCTTTTCAAAATACCAACTCCTGGATTCATTGATTTTTTGGAGGGTTTTTTGTGTCTCTATCTCCTTTAGTTCTGCTCTGATCTTAGTTATTTCTTGCTTTCTGCTAGCTTTTGAATGTGTTTGTTCTTGCTTCTCTAGTTCTTCTCATTGTGATGTTAGGGTGTCAATTTTAGATCTTTCCAGCTTTCTCTTGTGGGCATTTAGTGCTATAAATTTCCCTCTACACACTGCTTTAAATATGTCCCAGAGATTCTGGTATGTTGTATCTTTGTTCTCATTGGGTTCAAAGAACATCTTTATTTCTGCCTTCATTTCGTTTTGTACCCAGTAGTCATTCAGGAGCAGGTTATTCAGTTTCCATGTAGTTGAGCGGTTTTGTGTGAATTTCTTAGTCCTGAGTTCTCGTTTTATTGCACTGTGGTCTGAGAGAAAGTTTGTTATAATTTCTGTTCTTGTACATTTGCTGAGGAGTGCTTTACTTCCAACTATGTGGTTTATCTTGGAATAAGTGCGATGTGGTGCCGAGAAGAATGTATATTCTGTTGATTTTGGGTGGAGAGTTCTGTAGATATCTGTTAGGTCCGCTTGGTGCAGAGTTAAGTTCAATTCCTGGATATCCTTGTTAACTTTCTGTCTTGTTGATCTGTCTAATGTTGACAGTGGGGTGTTGAAGTCTGCCATTATTATTGTATGGGAGTCTAAGTCTCTTTGTAAGTCTCTAAGGACTTGCTTTATGAATCTGGGTGCTCCTGTATTGGGCGCATATATATTTAGGATAGTTAGCTCTTCCTGTTGAATTGATCCCTTTACCATTATGTAATGGCCTAGTTTGTCTCTTTTGATCTTTGATGGTTTAAAGTCTGTTTTATCAGAGACTAGGATTGCAACCCCTGCTTTTTTTTCTTCTCCATTTGCTTGGTAGATCTTCCTCCATCTCTTCATTTTGAGCCTATGTGTGTCTCTGCATGTGAGATGGGTCTCCTGAATACAGCAAACTCATGGGTCTTGACTTTTTATCCAATTTGCCAGTCTGTGTCTTTTAATTGGAGCATTTAGTCCATTGACATTTAAAGTTAATATTGTAATGTGTGAACTTGATCCTGTCATTGTGATATTAGCTGGTTATTTTGCTCGTTAGTTGATGCAGTTTCTTCCTAGCATCGATGGTCTTTACATTTTGGCATGTTTTTGCAATGGCTGGTACCAGTTGTTCCTTTCCATGTTTAGTGCTTCCTTCAGGATCTGTTGTAGGGCAGGCCTGGTGGTGACAAAATCTCTAAGCATTTGCTTTACTGTAAAGGATTTTATTTCTCCTTCACTGATGAAACTTCGTTTGGCTGGATATGAAATTCTGGGTTTAAAATTCTTTTCTTTAAGAATGTTGAATATTGGCCCCCACTCTCTTCTGGCTTGTAAAGTTTCTGCCGAGAGATCTGTTGTTAGTCTGATGGGCTTCCCTTTGTGGGTAACCCGACCTTTCTCTCTGGCTGCCCTTAACAGTTTTTTCTTCATTTCAACTTTGGAGAATCTGACAATTATGTGTCTTAGAGTTGCTCTACTCAAGGAGTATCTCTGTGGCATTGTTTGTATTTCCTGAATTTGAATGTTGGCCTGCCCTACTAGGTTCCGGAAGTTCTCCTGGATGATATCCTGCAGAGTGTTTTCCAACTTGGTTCCATTTCCCCCTCACGTTAAGGCATACCAATCAGACGTAGATTTCGTCTTTTCACATAATCCCATACTTCTTGGAGGCTTTGTTCATTTCTTTTTCCTTTTTTTCTCTAGATTTCTCTTCTCACTTCATTTCATTCATTTGATCTTCAATCATTGATACTCTTTCTTCCAGTTGATCCAGTCGGTTACTGAAGCTTGTGCATTTGTCACGTATTTCTCGTGTTATAGTTTTTATGTGTGTCAGTTCATTTATGGCTTTCTCTGCATTGATTATTCTAGTTATCCATTCTTCCATTCTTTTTTCAAGATTTTTAGTTTCTTTGTGCTGGGTACATAGTTCCTCCTTTAGCTCTGTGAAGTTTGATCGACTGAAGCCTTCTCTCAACTTGTCAAAGTCATTCTCCATCCAGCTTTGATCTGTTGCTGGCGATGAGCTGCGTTCCTTTGGAGGGGGAGATGTGCTCTGATTTTTTGAATTTCCAGCTTTTTTGCCCTGCTTTTTCCCCATCTTTGTGGTTTTATCTGCCTTTGGTCTTTGATGATGGTGACGTACTGATGGGGTTTTGGTGTGGGTGTCCTTTCTGTTTGGTAGTTTTCCTTCTAACAGTCAGGACCCTCAGCTGTAGGTCTGTTGGAGATTGCTTGAGGTCCACTCCAGACCCTGTTTACCTGCATATCAGCAGCAGAGACTGCAGAAGACAGAATATTGCTGAACAGCAAGTGCTGCTGTCTGATTCTTGCTCTGGAAGCTTCGTCTCAGGGGTGTACCCCGGCTTGTGAGGTGTGAGGTGTTGGTCTGCACCTAGTGGGGGATGTCTCCCAGTTAGGCTACTCAGGGGTCAGGGACCCACTTGAGTAGGTAGTCTGTCTCTACAGAGACAGGCAGGCCTCCTTGAGCTGCGGTGGGCTCCACCCAGTTTGAGCTTCCAGGAGGCTTTGTTTACCTACGTAAGTCTCAGCAATGGCTGGCGCCCCTCCCCCAGCCTGGTTGCTGCCTTGCAGTTAGATCTCAGACTGCTGTGCTAGCAATGAGGGAGGCTCCGTGGGCATGGGACCCTCCCAGCCAGGTGTGGGATACAATCTCCTGGTGTGCCATTTGCTAAGACCCTTGGTAAAGCACAGTATTAGGGTGGGAGTTACCAGATTTACCAGGTGTTGTGTGTCTCAGTTTTTCAAGGGATTCCCTTCCCCCTTGTGCGTCCCAGGTGAGGCGATGCCTGGCTCTGCTTCAGCTGTCGCTGGTCGGGCTGCACCAGCTGACCAGCACTGATTGTCCAGCACTCCCCAGTGAGATGAACCCAGTACCTCAGTTGAAAATGCAGAAATCACCCGTCTTCTGTGTTGCTCGCGCTGGGAGGTGGAGGCTGGAGCTGTTCGTGTTCGGGCATCTTGCTCCAGAATCCCCTAACACTTTTTTCAAGCAATGCCTACTGCTTTTCTGGCCTGAGTTCTAAGTTAGGTACAACAGTGATGAGTGCTCTGTCAATCCTTTAAGTAGCCCCAGACAGGCTACCAGAGACTTAAACAAG
>NW_020259591.1:0-4888 GCF_003255815.1 Theropithecus gelada | reverse complement strand
TTGGAGTCCTTCAGCTTCACCCCTGTAGTCCTTTGGAAATTCCTGCCCCAAGGAAGGGAGAGGCAGAAAGCTCCTGAGAGGAGAGCGCCCTCTGAGGCAGGATCTGTCTGTTCCACAGGATGGGAGTGGGAAGCCCTCCTGGTGCTGGGAGGTGGGGGAGGCGGAGGGACAGGGAGAGAGGAAGGGGCGGAAGATCAGAGGCTTGGTCCTGATTCCCCTGGTTGGAGGGTTCAGGGGGATCAGGGGCCTCCCTGCCCTTGGCATCTCCTGGGGGCACTGCAGGCTCTCAGAGAAGTCCCATAGCAGGATGGCAATGGCGGAGGAGGTCACCAAGAATCTAGGTGGCCGAGCTGAGGTTGAACTGGGATCTGTGAGGCCCAGAAGGTCCTAAGGAGAGGTCCCCTGGGACCTCGGAGAGTGAGCCATGAGACCAGAGGCTCTTCTGTGGGCCCCGCAGACTTCAGCAGGCAGCCACCCGTGGTCTCCCACCAAGACAGGAGAGAGCTGCACACCTCTGTGCCACCCAGTCAGGGTGCCTCAGCAGGGGGCAGCCAGACCTCCGTGAGGGTCGGGGGCCCTCCCAGCCCCTGAGAAGCCATGTAAGCTCCTCTTTGTTCCCAGACAGCCCACCTTGGGAGGGAGGAGGGGGTGGGAAACTGCCCTGATACAATGTTAGTATTTTAATTGACTTAGTAGTTTCTAGAAAAGGCCTTGAAACCAAAAGAGACCAAGTTACTTTTGATGGCGATTTTCAATATTTTCACATCAGCAGAAGGAGAGCTTCAGAGTGGATGAGAGCAGTGATGGGAAATGGAGGAGGTTTGATTTTTGTAACTCTTAGTCACAGTGCGCTAGGTTCAACCCAGAACATAATCCTCCAACTCTGACCATCCCACTCCCTTCTTAGACCGCCAGCTCCCAGGGCCCCATTCATCCCGGAGTCCAGGTTAATGGCGCCCCTGGCTGCAGGTTGTGCCTGCGGAGTGGTGCCCGGCAGCATGGGTTAGGGACGCATTGGGCCTCCCCTGAGCCAGGCACGTGAGCTTGGATGTTGTTGTTTGAACTAACCCAGGCTCGCAGGCCCAGTGGTTTACTAAGGGACGAGGCTGGAGTGAAACGTTTCCATCCATTACACACACACACCTGCTTCCACTGGAGCTGAGAACAGTCCCATTGACAGTGATCTGAAGTCCGTCCTGGAGACCTCCTTGGATAGTTCCAGAAAAGGGGATGGCCTGCAGGGAGAAGGTGTGGGGCCATCAGTCAGGTGGCCGGCCTCCTGTTTGCTCCCCTCCAGCGCTAGTCAGTGGCCGGCCTGGGTGTGACAGCGCCATGCAAGGGGATGGGGTGCGGCTATGACCAGTATATACGGAGTCTCAGCCCCACGGGTCTTAGGGTCCTGTGTGGAGGCAGACACAAATCCAATTAGTTACTCAGACAGTCTAAGCTTGTGATAAGGAGAAGCCTGGCCATGAGAGGACGCGACAGAGAGCTGAGCTTGTGTGAGAGTCTGAGAGGCGGTGGAGGCTGCATCAGGAACGCACCAGGCTGAAGGCCTTCCTTCCAGGCAGGGAAGAGGCAGGCGGACGCCCTGGGCTGGTAAGGAACTAGGTAGTAATGGGGGCTGCCGGACCTCCTGCCAAGCTCCCAGCTAAGCGCCCAGGGCCCTGGCTGGGGACTCAGGAGGCTCAAGGGGCCAAAGAGACGCATCAGGGGTCTGGAGGGTAAATCTTTGACTCACCCGAGAGGCACAAGAAGAAGCCATGCCCCTCTCCCCACCACCACCATATAACGATGGCCACCGTGACCTTTGCCCTCCTGGCCATCTTCAGCAGAGCCTCTTCCCACATGCCCTCTGCAGCCATGGGGCAGCCGCCTCCTCTACTTCTGCCCCCGGGCTCCCCATTCCTTCCCTCAGGCCCTCAGCAGCCCCAAGCCCTAGTGTAGTTTCCTCACCCATCCCAGGCCCCACGGGCTACCACTTTGTCAAATTCTGTCTTCCGGGCCTCTTTAAAGGAGCGATGGACCATGGGGAGGATGCATTGCTTCAGAGTCAGGCCGACTCCAGGTCTGAATCCTAGCTCTTCTGCTCATGACCTGAGTGGCCTTGGGAAGCCTATTTCAGCACTCTTTGCCTCAGTTTCCTCATCTGTAAAATGGGAAGGTGTTTCTCCTACTGCATGTGATTGATGATTTCGTGAGAAAAGGCCTGTGATGGAAGAGACTGGCACATAGGAGATGCTTCTCCACTGTCACCCACCCCCCACCTTGTTCTCTCTGAGCAAAATTCACAAACTGGTACTTCCAGTTTTCAAAGTTTATTCCGAAATGCCTCATATCCAGTGTGGTTCTATAACCCGCATTAAATCACAGTTCTATCTCCTGGCTGATTTTCACATTCTTCAAGTTTTTAATGTCTTCTCTAAAATCTCCTTTAGGTCAATTTCCAACACAAATTAAATGCCTAAAGGAGCCAGGCAGGGATGTGTTATGAGTCAGATGGCCAGGTAGGGAGTGGTGGGGACTGTGGCAAAGTAGATGTCACACCCCTCATCTAAAAAGTCAACATCTACTCAGTGCTAACCAGTGATTACCATCTAGGTCCAGGATTGGCAAAGCTTCCAAATTTTTAAGAGAAGACAGAAATCTGAATTTATTTTTCTGTAAAACTTTCTAATTTCTTGGAGGAAAATTTTTGTCAAAATGGATTATGTAAAACTTCCTGGCTGGGCACAGTGGCTCGCATCTATAATCGCAGGATGTTGGGAGGCCGAGGCAAAACAATCACTTGAACCCAGGAGTTTGAGGCCAGCCTGGGCAACATAGCGGGATCTCTACAAAAACTAAAAAAAATAGCCTGATGTGGCACACACTTTTAACCCCAGCTACTTGGGAGGCTGAGGTGGGAAGATCGCTTGAGCCTGGGAGGTTGAGGCCACAATTGCGACACCACACTCCAACCTGGGCAACAAAGCGAGATTCTGTCTCAAATGAAATTCCCCAAATTCCCATATTATAGAGATACACAATGAAATATTTGCAATGGAATGGTATTTTCATATCTGAAGGTGGGAAGGGAAGCAAGCGAGGGAGGGTATAGGATGAAGCAAGATAGGCCTGAGTTGATCGTTGTTGGAACAGAGTGATGGGTGTGTGTTGTTGATGGTACAATTCCCTCTGCATGTTTGAATTTCCTATAATAACAAGTTAGAAGAAACACTGTGAAGGCCAAACAGAAAACACCCGCCAGCCAAATTCAGCCTACTGGCCACTGCTTTCTGGTCTGTATTGTTGAGCTGTGTGACCACACAGAACCCTGGGAAACCCGTCCTAGCTCAGTGTACACACCTGGCTCCGTGAAAGCCCCAGGAAATCTGGGATCTGACTCAGACAGACTCTGCTCCCCATGGATTTGAGGGGGTGTCTTTTGTTGCCCCTCAGGTCAGCTCTGAACTCTGCCATTAAGTACTTTAGTGACCTCAAGCACATCACAGCTTCTCTGTGTCTCTGACTTCTCTTTCTTGTCTCTGTCTACACCCGCAGTGTGGGGGAAGGAGAGTCAGCCTGATCCAGGTATGGACCAGCATGACCTAGGATTGGGAAGCCTGTTATTCCTGAAACATGTCTGTGGAACATTTTTCCCCTTGTCTGTTTGTGGAGGCCTGTGATTCTCTCCAGAGCCTTTCACACTATCATGAGAGTCAACGCTGGAAATACACACCCTCCTGGGAAGCATGCGGCCTCCACTCAAGCGTATTCACACCACAGCGTCTAGAATTGAATGTAGAGCGTGATGGACGTGGGCTCACAAGTACAAACAAGGCTTAATTAAGGAAGCCAAGAGGGAGAAAGAGCAAGTACAGATCATGGGGGTGGGACAGGGCAGGCTAATCTCCAAGGCAACAAGTTCCCCAAAAAAGTTCTGTGAGGTTTCAAAATGTCTGAAATGGTGCCTTCAAATTCTGAGAAACAAGATTATTTTAGTTTAGTTTAGTTTGAGATGGGTTCTCCCTCTGTTGCCCAGGCTGGAGTGCAGTGAGGGGTGTGATCAGGGTTCACTGCAGCCTTCACCTCCTGGGCCCCAGTGATCCTCCCACCTCAGCCTCACGAATAGCTGAGACCAAATAGGTACATGCCACCATGCCCCACTGATTTTTAAGTTTTTTTTTAAAAGACGGGTTCTCCATGTGTTGCCAGGGCTGGTCTTCAACACCTGGGCTGAAGTGATCCTTCTGTCTCGGCCTCCCAAAGGGCTAGGATTTCAGGTATGAAACACCATGCCCGGCCTGAAAAATGAAATTTTAAATAGAAAGTTATCCTACAAACAACGTTATTCATTGCAGTATTATAATACAAAAGATTATAAAGCAAAGCATTGGAAAGAGCTTAAATGTCTTCCAACAGGAGAAAAGTGAAATAAATTAGGGTATTTCCATATAATAGGTTCTGTGTAGCCTTAAAAAGAAAAGAAAAAGAGGAAGACAGAACTCTGAGCACTGATATGGAATGATACCATTGGTATAAAAAGTGGGTGACGGAAGGCTATGGACTTGCATTTATTTATTTATAGATAAAATATCTCTGGAAGGATTTACAAGAAACTTATAACACTGGGTATCAGTGGGCCACCCCCCAGAAACATCCACATTCGAATCCCCGGAAACTGTGAATATGTTACAGAAGGGACTTCACAGATGTGATTGAATTAATAATTTTGGCATGGGGAGATTGTCCTGATTTTACAGGTAGTCCCAATGTGATCACAAGGATCCTATAAAAGGGAGGCAGGAGAATGAGTCAGAGGTAGGAGATGTGACAACAGAAGCAACAAGAAGTTTTGGTTTTTTGTTTGTTTGTTTGTTTGTTTGTTTTATGTTTTTTTTTTTTT
>NW_020259590.1:0-4889 GCF_003255815.1 Theropithecus gelada | reverse complement strand
ATTAAACTAAAGAGCTTCTGCACAGCAAAAGAAACTACCATCAGAGTGAACAGGCAACCTACAGAATGGGAGAAAATTTTTGCAATCTACTCATCTGACAAAGGGCTAATATCCAGAACCTACAAAGAACTCCAACAAATTTACAAGAAAAAAACAAACAACCCCATCAAAAAGTGGGCAAAGGATATGAATAGACATTTCTCAAAAGAAGACATTCATACAGCCAACAAACACATGAAAAAATGCTCATCATCACTGGCCATCAGAGAAATGCAAATCAAAACCACAATGAGATACCATCTCACACCAGTTAGAATGGCGATCATTAAAAAGTCAGGAAACAACAGGTGCTGGAGAGGATGTGGAGAAATAGGAACACTTTTACACTGTTGGTGGGATTGTAAACTAGTTCAACCATTATGGAAAACAGTATGGCGATTCCTCAAGGATCTAGAACTAGATGTACCATATGACCCAGCCATCCCATTACTGGGTATATACCCAAAGGATTATAAATTATGCTGCTATAAAGACACATGCACACGTATGTTTATTGCAGCACTATTCACAATAGCAAAGACTTGGAATCAACCCAAATGTCCATCAGTGACAGATTGGATTAAGAAAATGTGGCACATATACACCATGGAATACTATGCAGCCATAAAAAAGGATGAGTTTGCGTCCTTTGTAGGGACATGGATGCAGCTGGAAACCATCATTCTTAGCAAACTATCACAAGAACTGAAAACCAAACACCGCATGTTCTCACTCATAGGTGGGAACTGAACAATGAGATCACTTGGACTCAGGAAGGGGAACATCACACACCGGGGCCTATCATGGGGAGGGGGGCGGGGGGAGGGATTGCATTGGGAGTTATACCTGATGTAAATGACGAGTTGATGGGTGCAGCACACCAACAAGGCACAAGTATACATATGTAACAAACCTGCACGTTATGCACATGTACCCTACAACTTAAAGTATAATAATAATAAATAAATTAAAAAAGAAAAAGAAAAATTAAAACCACATTATATACCATATACACCCAGAGAAATTTCTAAATTTAGAAGAGTGCTGATGCCATGTGCTAGATAGGATGTGAAACAACTAGAACTTTAACATTCGTGTGGGAGTGCTAAATGAGAAATAGTTTGATAATTTCTCACAAAACTAAACAAATAATCATATAATTTAGCATAGCAGTTCTGTGTAAGATTTCTAACGCTGCTGTAACAAATTGGTAAAAACTGGGTAGCTTAAAAATACCATAAATTTATTACTTCATAGTTCTGGAGATGAGAAGTCTACCACTGCAGGCTCTAGAGAAGGATTTTCCCTCACCTCTTTCTCACTTCTGTTGTTTGTTGGCGGTCCTCAGCATTTTTTTACCCAAGGTTTGGAGTACAAGAGATCCCATGAGCCAGGTAATGAGCATAGTACCCAACAGGCAGGTTTTTCAACCCTTTTCTCCCTTCTTCCCTCCCCTGTCAAGTAGTCCCTAGTATCTACTTCTTTGTTCCTATCTTTATGTCCATGTGTACTCAATGTCTAGCTCTATACGTGAGAACATGCAGTATTTGGTTTCCTGTTCCTGCATTAATTCATTTAGGATTATGGCCTCCAGCTGCATCCATGTTGCTGCAAAGGACAGGATTTTGTGTTTTTTATGGCTACATAGTGTTTCATGGTATATATGTAACACATTTTCTTTATCTAATATACCACTGATGGGCTCCTGAATCGATCCTTGTCTTTGATATTGTGAATAGTGCTGCAGTGAACATACAAGTGTAGGTGTCTTTTTGGTAAAGTGATTTGTATCCCTTCAGGCATATGCCCAGTAATGGGACTGCCAGTTGAATGGTAGCTGTATTTTTACTTCTGAGATATTTCCAAACTGCTTTCCCCAGTGGCTGAACTAATTCACATTCCCACCAGCAGTGTATAAGTGTTCCCTTTCCTTTATAGCCTCACCAGCATCTGTTATTTTTTGATGTTTTAATAATAGTCATTTTGACTTGTATGAGATAGTATCTTATTGTGGTTTTAATTCGCATTTCTTTCATGATTGGTTGCTTATATGTCTTTTGAGAAGTATCTGTTCATGTCTTTTGACCACTTTTTAATGAGATTGTTTGTTGAATTGTTTAAGTTCCTTGTAGATTCAGGATATTCAGGTTGGATGCATAGTTTAGCAACTTTAATTCTCATAGACATGCTTGGCTGCTTTCACTTCAATGTCTTTGATTTTGTTACATCTTTCACTTGAATCGTCTTCTGTCCTCTCCTCAATTGCTAATTCCATTTGAGCCATATTTTCCCTACGTTGCATCAGCCTGCAAACTATAGTATAAAGAGAATATTACACTTCTTTCAGGCCTGCCACTACCTTTTGTGGGGCCCAGAAATGAGTACAAATAAAGATACATTTCTAAAGTTGGACCATATTTCTAAATATTTAAAAATGTAATTATAGTAAATAAATGTAATAGTATATTTTATCATCTTACTTTAAAATGTTTTAAAATTTATAAAATTAAAACATACATGTAAAGCTTTAGGTTAATGTCTAAAATAAAGTCTCAGAGAATATAAGATAATTATTTTGGGGAATGTCTGTGTGTCCTTTTCATGATCACTGAAGTGAAGTTTGGATAACCAGTAGAATACAATGACTGATGATAGACAGATGGATAGCTTGTTCCCTGTAATTTACCTTTCGTATATTCATTTTAAAAGAAGTACAAATTCATTGTTATAATCAACATTTTACATAAAATTTGTTTTATTGAAAATAATGGTAAAATAAAAGACTTTTCTAAGCTGTCACAAATAAATTTTACTCTCCTGAGGAAAGAAAAAGTATAGTTAATCTTTAAACTGGAAAATAAATAATAAATTTTGTATATTCCCTTCAAATATTGGAAAAGGCTCAGTAAATACTGCTGATTATTTTATTTTATCATACGAATAGCTATCACTTGTATCACCATTTCAATATCTTTAAAGCAATATGTAACTGCATACAGTATTAGGCTTTATGCATATTATTCCCATACATGCACATATAAAAACTTAAGATTGATATCAATTATTTAGTATTACAGAATATGCCTCATCTTACATGTGCAACTAAACTGAATTTTGAGAACCTCTGGAATTACAAATTAGAATGCACAAAAAGCTAACTCTCATCTTTCCAAAGAACTTGCACCACTCAAATGTTCCTTGTAGACTTGTCTTGGAAATATTGGTACAGTTTAAACACCTGATGGCATCAGAATTCAGTCATCAGAAAATATAGAGCATGAGATATGGAGAAGCGTTCTCCTGGGATTTGAGGATATTGTTCATAAGAGAGTTGAAGATCACAGATCAGATGTTACTAACACAAAGTACATGATTCTAAGCACAGATCCTAGGGGTTGTTTTAATAAGTTGATTTTTTTTGTGATATAGAGATCCTAGTTTTTTGTCTGTTTGTCTATTTGTTTGTTTGGTTTGTTTTTTGAGACAGAGTTTCACTTTGTTGTCCAGGCTGGAGTTCAATGGCCTGGTCATAGCTCACTGCAGCCACCAACTCCTGGGATCAAGCAATACTTCTGCCTCAGCCTCCTACGTAGCTGGGAGTACAGGTGCACACCACCACAGCTGGCTAATTTTTTAAACTTTTTGTAAAAATGAGGTCTCTCTTCCTTGTCCAGGCTAGTCTTTTTTTTTTTTTAATTTATTTATTATTATTATACTTTAAGTTGTAGGGTACATGTGCATAACGTGCAGGTTTGTTACATATGTATACATGTGCCATGTTGGTGTGCTGCAGCCATCAACTCGTCATTTACATCAGGTATAACTCCCAATGCAATCCCTCCCCCCTCCCCCCTCCTCATGATAGGCCCCGGTGTGTGATGTTCCCCTTCCTGAGTCCAAGTGATCTCATTGTTCAGTTCCCACCTATGAGTGAGAATATGCGGTGTTTGGTTTTCAGTTCTTGTGATAGTTTGCTAAGAATGATGGTTTCCAGCTGCATCCATGTCCCTACAAAGGACACAAACTCATCCTTTTTTATGGCTGCATAGTATTCCATGGTGTATATGTGCCACATTTTCTTAATCCAGTCTGTCACTGATGGACATTTGGGTTGATTCCAAGTCTTTGCTATTGTGAATAGTGCTGCAATAAACATACGTGTGCATGTGTCTTTATAGCAGCATAATTTATAATCCTTTGGGTATATACCCAGTAATGGGATGGCTGGGTCATATGGTACATCTAATTCTAGATCCTTGAGGAATCGCCATACTGTTTTCCATAATGGTTGAACTAGTTTACAATCCCACCAACAGTGTAAAAGTGTTCCTATTTCTCCACATCCTCTCCAGCACCTGTTGTTTCCTGACTTTTTAATGATTGCCATTCTAACTGGTGTGAGATGGTATCTCATTGTGGTTTTGATTTGCATTTCTCTGCAGGACATAGGCATGGGCAAAGACTTCATGTCTAAAACACCAAAAGCAACGGCAGCAAAAGCCAAAATTGACAAATGGGATCTCATTAAACTAAAGAGCTTCTGCACAGCAAAAGAAACTACCATCAGAGTGAACAGGCAACCTACAGAATGGGAGAAAATTTTTGCAATCTACTCATCTGACAAAGGGCTAATATCCAGAACCTACAAAGAACTCCAACAAATTTACAAGAAAAAAACAAACAACCCCATCAAAAAGTGGGCAAAGGATATGAATAGACATTTCTCAAAAGAAGACATTCATACAGCCAACAAACACATGAAAAAATGCTCATCATCACTGGCCATCAGAGAAATGCAAATCAAAACCACAATGAGATACCATCTCACACCAGTTAGAATGGCGATCATT
>NW_020259589.1:0-4889 GCF_003255815.1 Theropithecus gelada | reverse complement strand
AATGATCGCCATTCTAACTGGTGTGAGATGGTATCTCATTGTGGTTTTGATTTGCATTTCTCTGATGGCCAGTGATGATGAGCATTTTTTCATGTGTTTGTTGGCTGTATGAATGTCTTCTTTTGAGAAATGTCTATTCATATCCTTTGCCCACTTTTTGATGGGGTTGTTTGTTTTTTTCTTGTAAATTTGTTGGAGTTCTTTGTAGGTTCTGGATATTAGCCCTTTGTCAGATGAGTAGATTGCAAAAATTTTCTCCCATTCTGTAGGTTGCCTGTTCACTCTGATGGTAGTTTCTTTTGCTGTGCAGAAGCTCTTTAGTTTAATGAGATCCCATTTGTCAATTTTGGCTTTTGCTGCCGTTGCTTTTGGTGTTTTAGACATGAAGTCTTTGCCCATGCCTATGTCCTGCAGAGAAATGCAAATCAAAACCACAATGAGATACCATCTCACACCAGTTAGAATGGCAATCATTAAAAAGTCAGGAAACAACAGGTGCTGGAGAGGATGTGGAGAAATAGGAACACTTTTACACTGTTGGTGGGATTGTAAACTAGTTCAACCATTATGGAAAACAGTATGGCGATTCCTCAAGGATCTAGAATTAGATGTACCATATGACCCAGCCATCCCATTACTGGGTATATACCCAAAGGATTATAAATTATGCTGCTATAAAGACACATGCACACGTATGTTTATTGCAGCACTATTCACAATAGCAAAGACTTGGAATCAACCCAAATGTCCATCAGTGACAGACTGGATTAAGAAAATGTGGCACATATACACCATGGAATACTATGCAGCCATAAAAAAGGATGAGTTTGTGTCCTTTGTAGGGACATGGATGCAGCTGGAAACCATCATTCTTAGCAAACTATCACAAGAACTGAAAACCAAACACCGCATATTCTCACTCATAGGTGGGAACTGAACAATGAGATCACTTGGACTCAGGAAGGGGAACATCACACACCGGGGCCTATCATGAGGAGGGGGGAGGGGGGAGGGATTGCATTGGGAGTTATACCTGATGTAAATGACGAGTTGATGGCTGCAGCACACCAACATGGCACATGTATACATATGTAACAAACCTGCACGTTATGCACATGTACCCTACAACTTAAAGTATAATAATAATAAATAAATTAAAAAAAAAAAAAGACTAGCCTGGACAAGGAAGAGAGACCTCATTTTTACAAAAAGTTTAAAAAATTAGCCAGCTGTGGTGGTGTGCACCTGTACTCCCAGCTACGTAGGAGGCTGAGGCAGAAGTATTGCTTGATCCCAGGAGTTGGTGGCTGCAGTGAGCTATGACCAGGCCATTGAACTCCAGCCTGGACAACAAAGTGAAACTCTGTCTCAAAAAACAAACCAAACAAACAAATAGACAAACAGACAAAAAACTAGGATCTCTATATCACAAAAAAAATCAACTTATTAAAACAACCCCTAGGATCTGTGCTTAGAATCATGTACTTTGTGTTAGTAACATCTGATCTGTGATCTTCAACTCTCTTATGAACAATATCCTCAAATCCCAGGAGAACGCTTCTCCATATCTCATGCTCTATATTTTCTGATGACTGAATTCTGATGCCATCAGGTGTTTAAACTGTACCAATATTTCCAAGACAAGTCTACAAGGAACATTTGAGTGGTGCAAGTTCTTTGGAAAGATGAGAGTTAGCTTTTTGTGCATTCTAATTTGTAATTCCAGAGGTTCTCAAAATTCAGTTTAGTTGCACATGTAAGATGAGGCATATTCTGTAATACTAAATAATTGATATCAATCTTAAGTTTTTATATGTGCATGTATGGGAATAATATGCATAAAGCCTAATACTGTATGCAGTTACATATTGCTTTAAAGATATTGAAATGGTGATACAAGTGATAGCTATTCGTATGATAAAATAAAATAATCAGCAGTATTTACTGAGCCTTTTCCAATATTTGAAGGGAATATACAAAATTTATTATTTATTTTCCAGTTTAAAGATTAACTATACTTTTTCTTTCCTCAGGAGAGTAAAATTTATTTGTGACAGCTTAGAAAAGTCTTTTATTTTACCATTATTTTCAATAAAACAAATTTTATGTAAAATGTTGATTATAACAATGAATTTGTACTTCTTTTAAAATGAATATACGAAAGGTAAATTACAGGGAACAAGCTATCCATCTGTCTATCATCAGTCATTGTATTCTACTGGTTATCCAAACTTCACTTCAGTGATCATGAAAAGGACACACAGACATTCCCCAAAATAATTATCTTATATTCTCTGAGACTTTATTTTAGACATTAACCTAAAGCTTTACATGTATGTTTTAATTTTATAAATTTTAAAACATTTTAAAGTAAGATGATAAAATATACTATTACATTTATTTACTATAATTACATTTTTAAATATTTAGAAATATGGTCCAACTTTAGAAATGTATCTTTATTTGTACTCATTTCTGGGCCCCACAAAAGGTAGTGGCAGGCCTGAAAGAAGTGTAATATTCTCTTTATACTATAGTTTGCAGGCTGATGCAACGTAGGGAAAATATGGCTCAAATGGAATTAGCAATTGAGGAGAGGACAGAAGACGATTCAAGTGAAAGATGTAACAAAATCAAAGACATTGAAGTGAAAGCAGCCAAGCATGTCTATGAGAATTAAAGTTGCTAAACTATGCATCCAACCTGAATATCCTGAATCTACAAGGAACTTAAACAATTCAACAAACAATCTCATTAAAAAGTGGTCAAAAGACATGAACAGATACTTCTCAAAAGACATATAAGCAACCAATCATGAAAGAAATGCGAATTAAAACCACAATAAGATACTATCTCATACAAGTCAAAATGACTATTATTAAAACATCAAAAAATAACAGATGCTGGTGAGGCTATAAAGGAAAGGGAACACTTATACACTGCTGGTGGGAATGTGAATTAGTTCAGCCACTGGGGAAAGCAGTTTGGAAATATCTCAGAAGTAAAAATACAGCTACCATTCAACTGGCAGTCCCATTACTGGGCATATGCCTGAAGGGATACAAATCACTTTACCAAAAAGACACCTACACTTGTATGTTCACTGCAGCACTATTCACAATATCAAAGACAAGGATCGATTCAGGAGCCCATCAGTGGTATATTAGATAAAGAAAATGTGTTACATATATACCATGAAACACTATGTAGCCATAAAAAACACAAAATCCTGTCCTTTGCAGCAACATGGATGCAGCTGGAGGCCATAATCCTAAATGAATTAATGCAGGAACAGGAAACCAAATACTGCATGTTCTCACGTATAGAGCTAGACATTGAGTACACATGGACATAAAGATAGGAACAAAGAAGTAGATACTAGGGACTACTTGACAGGGGAGGGAAGAAGGGAGAAAAGGGTTGAAAAACCTGCCTGTTGGGTACTATGCTCATTACCTGGCTCATGGGATCTCTTGTACTCCAAACCTTGGGTAAAAAAATGCTGAGGACCGCCAACAAACAACAGAAGTGAGAAAGAGGTGAGGGAAAATCCTTCTCTAGAGCCTGCAGTGGTAGACTTCTCATCTCCAGAACTATGAAGTAATAAATTTATGGTATTTTTAAGCTACCCAGTTTTTACCAATTTGTTACAGCAGCGTTAGAAATCTTACACAGAACTGCTATGCTAAATTATATGATTATTTGTTTAGTTTTGTGAGAAATTATCAAACTATTTCTCATTTAGCACTCCCACACGAATGTTAAAGTTCTAGTTGTTTCACATCCTATCTAGCACATGGCATCAGCACTCTTCTAAATTTAGAAATTTCTCTGGGTGTATATGGTATATAATGTGGTTTTAATTTTTCTTTTTCTTTTTTAATTTATTTATTATTATTATACTTTAAGTTGTAGGGTACATGTGCATAACGTGCAGGTTTGTTACATATGTATACTTGTGCCTTGTTGGTGTGCTGCACCCATCAACTCGTCATTTACATCAGGTATAACTCCCAATGCAATCCCTCCCCCCGCCCCCCTCCCCATGATAGGCCCCGGTGTGTGATGTTCCCCTTCCTGAGTCCAAGTGATCTCATTGTTCAGTTCCCACCTATGAGTGAGAACATGCGGTGTTTGGTTTTCAGTTCTTGTGATAGTTTGCTAAGAATGATGGTTTCCAGCTGCATCCATGTCCCTACAAAGGACGCAAACTCATCCTTTTTTATGGCTGCATAGTATTCCATGGTGTATATGTGCCACATTTTCTTAATCCAATCTGTCACTGATGGACATTTGGGTTGATTCCAAGTCTTTGCTATTGTGAATAGTGCTGCAATAAACATACGTGTGCATGTGTCTTTATAGCAGCATAATTTATAATCCTTTGGGTATATACCCAGTAATGGGATGGCTGGGTCATATGGTACATCTAGTTCTAGATCCTTGAGGAATCTCCATACTGTTTTCCATAATGTTTGAACTAGTTTACAATCCCACCAACAGTGTAAAAGTGTTCCTATTTCTCCACATCCTCTCCAGCACCTGTTGTTTCCTGACTTTTTAATGATCGCCATTCTAACTGGTGTGAGATGGTATCTCATTGTGGTTTTGATTTGCATTTCTCTGATGGCCAGTGATGATGAGCATTTTTTCATGTGTTTGTTGGCTGTATGAATGTCTTCTTTTGAGAAATGTCTATTCATATCCTTTGCCCACTTTTTGATGGGGTTGTTTGTTTTTTTCTTGTAAATTTGTTGGAGTTCTTTGTAGGTTCTGGATATTAGCCCTTTGTCAGATGAGTAGATTGCAAAAATTTTCTCCCATTCTGTAGGTTGCCTGTTCACTCTGATGGTAGTTTCTTTTGCTGTGCAGAAGCTCTTTAGTTTAAT
>NW_020259588.1:9382-9889 GCF_003255815.1 Theropithecus gelada | reverse complement strand
GATGACCCCCACCTCCAGGCCTCCTCTTCCTCAAAGGACCCTCCCCCCAGCCCTCCAAGTCCATCCCGACTCCTGGAACCAGCAGGCACCCCGTTCCTCCCGCAATAAAGGCTTCTCAATCTGCACTCTGGGGGTGTCTTTCTGTGGACTCAGGGCAACCACACACACGCAGGGTGGGTCCAGCTTCAAAACCATTTTTTACAAAGTCACACTGTCAGAACTCTGGTAAAAACAGGGTAGGATGGCCGGGCGCGGTGGCTCAAGCCTGTAATCCCAGCACTTTGGGAGGCCGAGGCGGGTGGATCACGAGGTCAGGAGATCGAGACTATCCTGGCTAACATGGTGAAACCCCGTCTCTACTAAAAATACAAAAAATTAGCCGGGCACGGTGGCGGGCGCCTGTAGTCCCAGCTACTTGGGAGGCTGAGGCAGGAGAATGGCGTGAACGCGGGAGGTGGAGCTTGCAGTGAGCCGAGATCACGCCACTGCACTCCAGCCTGGGAGACA
>NW_020259588.1:0-9295 GCF_003255815.1 Theropithecus gelada | reverse complement strand
AGGCCGGGCACGGTGGCTCAAGCCTGTAATCCCAGCACTTTGGGAGGCCGAGACGGGCGGATCACGAGGTCAGGAGATCGAGACCATCCTGGCTGACACGGTGAAACCCCGTCTCTACTAAAAAATACAAAAACTTAGCCGGGCGAGGTGGCGGGCACCTGTAGTCCCAGCTACTCGGGAGGCTGAGGCAGGAGAATGGCGTAAACCCAGGAGGTGGAGCTTGCAGTGAGCTGAGATCCGGCCACTGCACTCCAGCCTGGGCGACAGAGCGAGACTCCGTCTCAAAAAAAAAAAAACAATAAAACAAAAAAAAACAGACAAACAAAAAAAAAAACAGGGTGGGGACAGGGGATGACATCCAGCTCAGGAGGTGTCCATGGTCTCACCTTCTGTGGGGAGAAGGAAGGCCACATGGTCAGTGTGGCCCAGAGGGCAGGGCCTGAGCCTTCTAGGCTGAGCTCCCTCTTCCTCCCTCTGAGGTTGGCACTGGCAGTGCAGGTGCCGGGGTGGGAACCTGAATTGAATGAATGGGCGGAGGGGGATGTCATCTCTTCCAGCCTCCTTCAAGCACTGCTCCTCCCTTCTCCTCCTCTTCCCTACCCTCTCTCCATCTGCTTCCCATCCCTGCCAGGAGCCATCACCTGGGTAGAAAAGGGGCCTCGGAAAGGGGGCAGGGACTTGACTCCTGGGTACCCTGCACTTCAAGAGGAACTCTGGGGAGGGGGTGTTCAGGGATTTGGCCCCTTCCCCACCTGCCTGTATACCCTGCCTGATCTTTTCTTCCCCTAAGTGGTTGCCCCCTCCCTCTCCTGAGATGTCAGGAAAGAGGGAGCCAGCTGTGTCCTTCACAGGGGCCCCCCGAAGCCTGGAGACTCCCAGCCCCAGAGCTCCAAGGTGGAGGAGGTGCTGACAGGTCTGGTAACCACTGGCTGTTTCCCAGTCTTCTCCACACCACCCTTTCCCAGAACCACAGGCTTCCAGAATGTTGTAGAGAAACTGCAACATCCAAGCCTCCACCAGCCTCTCCCAGCGCCAGGTCAATTTCACACACGGGAAAACTGAAGCCTGTCTCAGAGGGGCAGCGTTTTACCTCCTTAGTGGCAGTTTTGAGGTGAACTGGGGTCTCCCTAGGATTCCAGGTTGTGGCCTTTCTCCAAATTGTAGAATGTGGCCAGGCATGGTGGCTTGAGTCTGTAGTCCCAGCTACTCAGGAGCCACAGCAGGAGGATTGCTTGAGCCCAGGAGTTCAAGTGCAGCGGGGAATCAGCAAGATCTCGTATTAAAACAATTTGTTAGGGATCAGGCGTGGTGTCTCACGCCTGTAATCCCAGCAGTTTTGGAAGCCAAGGCAGAAGTATCGCTTGAAATCGGGAGTTCAAGACCAGTCTGGCCAAGATGGTGAAAGCCCATGTCTACTAAAAATACAAAAATCAGCTGGGCACGGCGGCAGGCGCCTGTAATTCCAGCTACTGAGAAGACTGAGGCAGGAGAATCACTTGAACCCATGAGGCAGACGTTGCAGTGAGCCGAGATTGTGCCACTGCACTCCAGCCTGGGCAGAGTGAGACTCTGTCTCAAAAAAAAAAAAAAAAAAAAAAAAAAATTGATTGGAACATCCTACAAGATGCAAGACTTATGTTTCCTCAGAGTTGTACAGGAAGGATGGCAGGGTGCAGTTACCCAGACTTTAAGTCCCATCTGTGCCATCTGCTGGCTGTGTGACCGGACACAAATCATTAATTTCTCTGAGCCTGTATTTCATCATCTGTTGCTATTAAGTAATAGTAGTTGAATACTTATTTTTATTCTATTATTATTATTTATTTTTGATATGGATTTTCGCTCTTGTTGCCCAGGCTAGAGTGTAATGGTACAATCTTGGCTCACTGCAACCTCTGCCTCCTGGTTTTAAGCAATTCTCCTTCCTCAGCCTCTTGAGTAGCTGGGATTATAGTCACGTGTGCCACCATGCCTGGCTAATTTTGTAATTTTAGTAGAGACAGAGTTTCACCAAGTTGGCCAGACTGGTCTTGAACTCCTCACCTCATGTGAGCCGCCCACCTCGGCCTCCCAAAGCGCTGGGATTACAGGCGTGAGTCACAGTAGTAGTTGTATATTTATTATTATTATTATTATTTTTTTTTTTTTTTGAGACGGAGTCTCACTCTGCCGCCCAGGCTGGAGTGCAGTGGCCGGATCTCAGCTCACTGCAAGCTCCGCCTCCCAGGTTTACGCCATTCTCCTGCCTCAGCCTCCCGAGTAGCTGGGACTACAGGCGCCCACCACCACGCCCGGCTAGTTTTTTGTATTTTTTTTTTAGTAGAGACGGGGTTTCACTGTGTTAGCCAGGATGGTCTCGATCTCCTGACCTCGTGATCCACCTGTCTCGGCCTCCCAAAGTGCTGGGATTACAGGCTTGAGCCACCACGCCCGGCCTGTATATTTATTATTAATCTACAATTTGGGCGTTATGCAAGTGTTAGATATAGGATCCCCCAAACTTCTAGAACAAGAGCTTCCCCACAATCCTGGCAGGCAAGCCTCCCCTGGGGTTTCCAACTTCTGTCCCCACTGAAGTTTTCACCCCTTTCTCTAATCCCAGCCTCCTGCTCTCTGTCTCCAGGTGCTCCGAGAACTGCTCCCCCTCCCCTCATGCTCCCTCCCCATCCTCCTCCTTTTCCTCCTCCCCAGTGTGCCAATTAAGTCCCAACCTCACCCTCGACATTACCCCCATTTCTGGCCCTGAGTGGGACCTTCTGTCCCCCCCCACCGAGTGGTCCTGTCTAGGGGTGCTTCTGCTGGGCCCCCTCTGCTTCTCCTCCTGGAGGCTGGGGCCTTTCGAGAGTCAGCAGGCACCCTGGCCAACCGCAGCTGGTGTGGGGTAAGCGAAACTGCACCAGGGAGTCGTCGGGGTGAACTGGCCGCGACGCAGTCAGCGGCTGGGTGACTGACTCCCGGACCGCTGTGGACTTGCATGGGCGTGAGGTGGAGGTGCTGGGTGAGGTGCCTGCAGCTGGTGGCAGTCCCCTCCGCCAGTACTTCTTTGAAACCCGCTGCAAGGCTGATAACTCTGAGGAAGGTGGCCCGGGGGCAGGTGGAGGGGGCTGCCGGGGTGTGGACCAAAGGCACTGGGTGTCTGAGTGCAAGACCAAGCAGTCCTATGTACGGGCATTGATCGCTGATGCCCAGGGCCGTATGGGCTGGCGATGGATTCAAATTGACACTGTCTGTGCCTGCACACTCCTCAGTTGGACTGGCTGGGCCTGAGGCCCATGCCCAGTAACTGGTCAGGCAGAAAAGAACTGAGCTGGATGCTGACAGACCTCAGGGGGCCCAGTTGCTCTAAGGATCCCAGTTTGGGAACTCATCAAATGATCACAAAATCACAATTCTATGATTTTGAGCTTAGTCTCTGCAGGATGGGTGAAACCATACGGGGTTTTTAAGGTTGAATAGGAGTTCTCCTGGAGCAACTTGAGGGTAAGAATGATGATGATGATACCCAGGTGCAGTGGCTCATGCCTGTAATTCCAGAACTTTTGGAGGCCAAGGTGGGCGGATCACCTGAGGTCAGGAGTTTGAGACCAACCTGGCCAACATGGTGAAACCCCGTCTCTACTTAAAATAGAAAAAATTGGCAGGGCGCGGTGGCTCACGCCTGTAATCTCAGCACTTTGGGAGGCCGAGATGGGCGGATCACAAGGTCAGGAGACCGAGACCATCCTGGCTAACATAGTGAAACCCCATCTCTACTAAAAATACAAAAAAAAAAAAAAAAAAAAAAATTAGCCGGATGTGGTGGCAGGTGCCTGTAATCCCAGCTACTCAGGAGGCTGAGGCAGGAGAATTGCTTGAACCTGGGAGGTGGAGTTTGCAGTGAGCTGAGATCACCCCACTGCACTCCACCCTGGGGGACAAGAGCGAGACTTCGTCTCAAATAAAAAAAAAAAAAAAGAAAAAGATGATGATGATAATAAGAGCCACTATTTACTGAGTGTTTGAGTGTTTACTGTTTCTTAGTCCTAATACAAAACTCCTCAGATCAACTCTCATGGATTTGATCATTGGTGGCCCTTGGCGTTAAGTTACTGATTACTTAGTCTCAGAGGTTACCACCTTGCTCATCCTGGAGAGTGGGAGGGGACATTTCAAGATGTGGTTGGGGAAGGAGAGACACTGGAACATGCAAGCAGATGGCCAGGGGACCTTGAGAACGTGGTCCACAGAAGGCCTTTAAGTGTCTGGGAGCTGGGGTTCAAATGGGAAATCTTACTTGGTGAGAGGGGGCAGGTGTTGGCTTAGAATAGTCTCTTGTGAGGTAATGAGCCACCCATCACAGGGGGAGTACAAACAAGATTGCATGAGAAGTCATCAGGATGCTGGAGAGTTCAGGCCTGGGTGGGGAGATGGAGTCAGGTTTCTAGCCCTTTTCCTTGTCCCAGTTTTTACCCTACATTGGGAAAGAAACAGACCTTAAAATTGTCCAGCTTGATGGCCGAGTGTGGTGGATGACACCTGTAATCCCAGCACTTTGGGAGGCCGAGGTGAGCGAATCACCTGAGGTCAGGAGCTCAAGACCAGTCCGGCCAACATGGTGAAACCCCGTCTCTACTAAAATTATAAAAAGAAATCAGCTGGGCATGGTGGCAGGTGCTTGTAATTCAAACTACTCTGGAGGGTGAGGCAGGAGAATTGCTTAAACCTGGGAGGCAGAGCTTGCAGTGAGCCAAGGCCATGTCATTGCACTCCAGTCTGGGCAAAAGGAGTGAAACTCTGTCTCAAAAAAAAAAAAAAAAAAAAATTTGTCCAGCTTGAGTGGGGCATGAGGTTCTGACTAACTAGCCTGCCTCCTGGCTAGGATCAGGGGTCACTGTGCATTGAGAGCCCTTGAGTAGGGCCAGAAAAATCCAACAGAAGGGCCCCAGAAGCCTGAATGGGGGAGGAGGGGTAAGTGGGATTCTGGGCCAGGCTGCAGAAGGCAGCCTCAGTTTTCCTTGTCTGAAGAATGGGCTGGTGGGATGAGCTAATGGGGGTGGAGGAGGCAGAGGCCTTGACCTAAAGCTCTTTTTTTTTTTTTTTTTTTTTTGGATAGAGTCTTTCTCTGTCACCCAGGCTAAAGTGCAGTGGCGCAATCTGAACTCACTGAAACATTCACCTCTCAAGTTCAAGTGATTCTCCTGCCTTAGCTGGGATTACAGGTGCGCGCCACCAAGTGTGGCTAATTTTTGTATTTTTTGGTAGAGACAGGGTTTTGCCATGTTGGCCAGGCTGGTCTCAAACTCCTCACCTCAAGTGATCCGCATGCCTCAGCCTCCCAAAGTGCTGGGATTACAGGAGTGAGCCACCGTGCCTGGTGACCAAAAGCTCTTTATAGTGAAGAAATTACAAGGAAGCCAGGGCGAGATCATAGGCCTTCACAACAGCCCATGACGTATTACCCATCGCCCCACATGTGTTGCCAACACACACACACACAATCTCTCTGTCTGTCTCTCTCCCTCTCTCGCTCAGGTCCAGCTTTGAGCAAAAGACATAGGCATCCCCTCCACCCATCTGCACAGACCAGGCCCCTGGGCGGGCTGGGGCGTGACTGCCTCAGTTTCTACATCTCCTTGTTTACTATCTGTGATTTTGCTCTTTTTTGCCACCTTCCTCTCTGTCTCTAACTTCCAGTGGCTCTAGCCTCTGGGTCAGTCCTAATAGCTCCATTTCCAATGTGGTCTGTTTCTTCCTTCCTGTCTCTCTCCTCTCTTGTACTTCTTTCTCACTCATCAAAGCCCATCTTTTTCGCTATGTCCCTGTGCACTTCTCTGTGGTTCCCTCCTCTTTCCACACTCTGCCTACCCAGGTGGAACTTTTCAGGCAAATCAAAGGCAGGCAGGACAGCCAATGCTGGTGCTGATTACTTCAGCACGTGCAGGGAGGGTCGGGGAGCCCAGGGGATGTCTGGAAATCCTTACCCCGAGGTGGGCAGGCCTGGTAGAGGAAGTAGCCGGGAACATCTGGGCCCTGGAAGAAAGGGGGGTGTTTCTCATGGAGGTCCTGAGTTGCTAGGTGCAGTGCAGGGGTCTCTGTCTCTCTGTCTGGATCTTGACACCTCCAGGTCCCTATCCTTCTTTTTGGGTTTCTCTGTCCCCCACCCACTGGGTCTCTGAAATTCTGAACTTCTCCTTCCCTTTCCGACCTCCTCTCTTTGAGGCTCCATCCCCCTCCCCGTGTTTCTCTGTGCCCCTCTTGGGGTCCCTGTCCCTCTGTCTCTGGGTCTCTTTTTCACTCCATCCATCCACATGTCTGCAGGCCCTCGATTGGCTAGGTTCAGGGTGGGCGGGTTCTGTCACCTGGGGCAACAACCACAACAAGCCAGCTACTGCTTGGCTACCGGGTGGAGGTGAAACTATGGCTGGTGGCAGCTTGGCTCTGTGCTGTGGCCCAGCGTGGTGCCGTATCTCTGCAACCGAGGTACCTGGATCCAGGCCCAACTGGCATCGCACCAGCAGCTACGTTGCCCACCGCATTATCCCACCCGTACCCATCATCCCGCCCACGGTGCAGGTGAGCAGACCCTAGGCTGAAGCCCTGCGGGGACTGGAGACCCAGAAAGATACGGGCTAAGTAAAGGGGATTGGGAGTTTGGACTCCTCTCTGAAGGAGGAGGGTCCTAGAGTCCTGGGTCTGAGAGAGGAGGCACCAGGGAAGCTGAATGCCAGGGATTGCAGAGAAAGGGCTGGGGGCCGACTGGAAGAGGTCAGAGCTTGGGGTGGGGGGTGATACGGACTCCTGAGTCTAGCTGATGTGCAGCGCCTTCTCTCCAGTCCACGGTCGCGGACCCTCTACCCCCGGCTGCAAAGCAGGATTCTCGCATCTGGGCTTTCGACGAGGTCCTCAGCAGATGGGAGACAACCTCTGGCTCGGCCTACGTGCCCAAGACCCATGGCGGGCCCTGCGCCCAGCCCAGAGCCCCAGAGCCTGCAGACCCCACACGGACTGTAGGTATCAAGGATTTAGGAGAAAAGGTAAGGTTTGGGGAGTGCCGGAGTCCGCGGGGGACAGGGCGGGGGACTGCATTTAAGTCCCCTGCGCCTTCACATGGGTCTCCGGGTCGCCTTTCCACAGCTCAGACGCCGCGGCTGGCACCTCCCACTGACCACAAAGTACCAGAGCAGCGAGACGAGGGCGCAGTACAGGGGCTCTCCCGACCCGGACGCGCGCGTACCCGAATACGTCGGGGCCCAGCCCCTACAACTCGCAGACCACCACCGCGGGGGGCCTTCCCAGGTGGCGGTGTAGAAGCCGGCGCTGCCGAGACGGGGCGGAGTTCCGGGAGCCTGGGGCGGGGCCAGAAGAAATCATGGCCTTGGGGCGCGGCTAAAGAGTCTGGGGCGGGATCCGGAGGTTAGAGGAGCCGGGGTAGGGGCTGGGCATTCAGGCCAGGCCAGAAGGACCAGGGACTAGAAACTCACCTTCAGGGCTCCGAAGCTGCTGCGGGGCTAAAACTAGGGCTTTGAACGGGGTAGGAAATCTATGTCTTGGGTATGCCTCCTCCCCCAATCTTGCTCAGGCTCTAATTCCCTGGACGAAGAACCCCGAGCTGTCTGGCCGGCCTTTCACAGTATCCGACCGGGGCGTCCTGGACCGCCGCCAGCTCTATCTGACCACCTCGGCGCGGGACTTTCGGTTCTATCCCAAGTAAGCCGGGCTCTCGCTCGGCACCGCCTCCTGCCTTGGCCGGTGCACGCCGAGCCCCTGGGCTGGCTCCCATTCTCTGACCCAGTGGTCTCAGCCTCGACTCCTATAGCAGCAAAACCCAAAGTTCCGGCCCCAGCCCCTCCCTCTTTTAGCACCCAGGAGTCCTTAGTGTCAACTCTCAGGAACGGCGGTAGGGACAGGAAGCCTGCACAGCGGCTGAGGGGATTCTGGATCTGAGAGCAGGGCCTCTTTCCGTACTTGAGCCCCCACATACTCCTTCCCAAGGAAGCGAAAGCCCCCGTTTCCTTCCCTAGGATGCGAAAAGCTCAGTTTCAAGGACGTTAAGTACCTCGAGGACCCAGGAACGCAGGCTGCGGTCCTCACTATCCTGCCCTGCTCCCACAGGACGGAGCTGTCCGGATACCCCCGCAAGGACTCCCTGACCTACTGGAGCTTCGAAGAGACGCCCCAGGTCTGGGGCCACGGCCCGCAGCGGCCGCCCTGTCCGCGCTCCTCCCGGCCGCCCCGACCACCGCGGGTCCGCGTGCCACGCGCCAGGCCGGTGACCTCGGCCGTGCCGCACCGCGGAGCCCTGTCTCTGGCTCAGGAGTCCTACAGCCCCCCGTTGCACCCGCTCCGGGGGCTCGACCGCTTCTGCCCGCTGGAGGCGCCCTGGGGCGGCCCCCACTGGAAGCCCCTGCCGGGCATCCACAGCGTGCCGAAAGCCTACAGTACAGAGAACTCCAGCTATGGCAGCTTGAAGCCCACGCTGGTGTGAGCGGGCCGGGCCAGCCCCACCCCGGACACGCCCCCTGGGCCGCGGGGCGGAGTCGAGCTCCGGATCTCCGCTCACTGAGAGGGATCCGGACCAGGCCTGAGTCGCACTCATTACCTCTATCGGCAATGTGGGGGCGGGACTAGCCCAGACACGCCCACTCGGCTGCGGCATCGCGGAGAGGGGACTAAGTCCAGATAATGTCCTTGGAGGCTGTGGCCCTGCGGGCAGGACACGCACCCTGAGGGCGTATTAAATGAGTTAAATCACTTGAACCACACCCATTTCCGGGGACCCCTCCGGGCATCCTGGCTTGAGGGTGTGGTGGGCAGAGGTCCCTAAGGCTGAGGTGGGGCTCTGGCTGAATCCCTGGTTGGGGGGCATCTGGGTCAAGTGGCAGCACGGTCACGGTGAGGACTGTGGCACAGGAATGCATCAAGTGGAGGAGGGTTGAGGCTTCAGTCCAGCATCTTTCTCGGGTCACGGCCTCCTCCTGGCTCCCAAGACAACTCCATAGGCAGAGGCAGGCCTTTCTACCCCCTACTCCTGTGCCTCCAACGCCGACTAGACCCTAGCACTCCATGGATGAGTCTCTGAGGTCACTTCACCGTGGTCTCTGCCTCATCCCTGGCGCTGGACCACTGAGGGGAGAGGGCTGGGGCGCTCTGCTGAGCCACTCCTGTGCCTCCCTGGCCTTGTGCACCTCTCGCCCCCGGGGGGATTAGTGTCCAGGTTACCCCAGCATCCTACCACCTCCTGGTGGCCTTGCCGCCCCCACAACCCCGAAGTATAAAGCCAGGTACACGAGGCAGGGGACGCACCAAGGATGGAGAT
>NW_020259587.1:0-26878 GCF_003255815.1 Theropithecus gelada | reverse complement strand
ATATAATTATATATATATAATTATATTTTTTATATATATATATATATATTTTTTAGATGGAGTCTCACTCTGTCACCCAGGCTGAAGTGCAGTGGCACCATCTTGGCTCACTGCAAGCTCTGCCTCCTGGGTTCATGCCATTTTCCTGCCTCAGCCTCCTGAGTAGCTGGGAGTATAGGCACCCGCCACCATGCCTGGCTAATTTTTTGTACTTTTGTAGAGACGGGGTTTCACCATGTTAGCCAGGATGGGCTTGATCTCCTGATCTCATGACCCTCCTACCTCAGCCTCCCAAAATGCTGGGATTACAGGCATGAGCCACCACACCCAGCCTAATTCTTATAAATACAAATGCTAATTGATTTTTAGAGGAATGAATTTCCTTAGTTGTAAACTATACCAGGATTTCTGTGAAATCATGTAGTCAAGATCTAGAGTTAAATATTTTCTAACCATCCAACTATCATTTCATGACTTTTTTCCTATTTTTCTTTTATAATTTTTTTCTTGATAACAAAGCAATAAATACATGCTTAATAAATGTAGAAGGTATAGAAAACATAAATGTACCTGAATTAAAAACAGAATAAAAAAGCAAACCATTAATAATGCTACTGCTGGCCGGGCATGGTGGCTCACACGTGTAATCCCAGCACTTTGGGAGGCCAAGGAGGGCAGACCACGAGGTCAGGAGATCGAGACCATCCTGGCTAACATGGTGAAACCCTGTCTCTACTAAAAATACAAAAAATTAGCTGGGCGTGGTGGTGGGCACCTGTAGTCCCAGCTACTCAGGAGGCTGAGGCAGGAGAATGGCGTGAACCCAGGAGGCAGAGCTTGCAGTCAGCCGAGGTTGGGCCACTGCACTCCAGCCTGGGTGAAAGAGTGAGCCTCTGTCTCAAAAAATAAAATAAAATAAAATAAAAATAATGCTATTACACAAAGGTAAGACTGGGCTCTTCAGACAAGTCTCTCCAATATTTTTCTAGGTAAATGTGTGCATTTTTGTTTGCAACATTATGTTGTATATATACTGTTTTGTAACCTGTCTTAAATTTTGTAATAGATTATAGATGTTTTCCATTTTGAGAAATATTCTTTCCTACATGTTTAATGAATTATGATGTTCATGGTAATATGTACCTTAGTTTGCTTGACAATTTCCTTTTTTTTACATTTAACTTATTTGTAGTATTGATAGGCACAGGAGGTAGTGAAATTCTTGGCAGAAAAGGGCAGGTCCCCAGTGAGGGCCCCACCCTCAAGCCAAAAATCCTGTAACTGTGGTCCAGAGTGAGAAGTTACATCTCTGTTTTCGTGCTCGAATATTGCCTTTTCTTTTTTTTTTTTTTTTTAAATTTATTTATTATTATTATACTGTAAGTTGTAGGGTACATGTGCATAACGTGCAGGTTTGTTACATATGTATACTTGTGCCTTGTTGGTGTGCTGCACCCATAAACTCGTCATTTACATCAGCTATAACTCCCAATGCAATCCCTCCCCCCTCCCCCCTCCCCATGATAGGCCCCGGTGTGTGATGTTCCCCTTCCTGAGTCCAAGTGATCTCATTGTTCAGTTCCCACCTATGAGTGAGAACATGCGGTGTTTGGTTTTCTGTTCTTGTGATAGTTTGCTAAGAATGATGGATTCCAGCTGCACCCATGTCCCTACAAAGGACACAAACTCATCCTTTTTTATGGCTGCATAGTATTCCATGGTGTATATGTGCCACATTTTCTTAATCCAATCTGTCACTGATGGACATTTGGGTTGATTCCAAGTCTTTGCTATTGTGAATAGTGCTGCAATAAACATACGTGTGCATGTGTCTTTATAGCAGCATAATTTATAATCCTTTGGGTATATACCCAGTAATGGGATGGCTGGGTCATATGGTACTTCTAGTTCTAGATCCTTGAGGAATCGCCATACTGTTTTCCATAATGGTTGAACTAGTTTACAATCCCACCAACAGTGTAAAAGTGTTCCTATTTCTCCACATCCTCTCCAGCACCTGTTGTTTCCTGACTTTTGAATGATCGCCATTCTAACTGGTGTGAGATGGTATCTCATTGTGGTTTTGATTTGCATTTCTCTGATGGCCAGTGATGATGAGCATTTTTTCATGTGTTTGTTGGCTGTATGAATGTCTTCTTTTGAGAAATGTCTATTCATATCCTTTGCCCACTTTTTGATGGGGTTGTTTGTTTTTTTCTTGTAAATTTGTTGGAGTTCTTTGTAGGTTCTGGATATTAGCCCTTTGTCAGATGAGTAGATTGCAAAAATTTTCTCCCATTCTGTAGGTTGCCTGTTCACTCTGATGGTAGTTTCTTTTGCTGTGCAGAAGCTCTTTAGTTTAATTAGATCCCATTTGTCAATTTTAGCTTTTGCTGCCGTTGCTTTTGGTGTTTTAGACATGAAGTCTTTGCCCATGCCTATGTCCTGAATGGTACTACCTAGGTTTTCCTCTAGGATTTTTATGGTATTAGGTCTAACATTTAAGTCTCTAATCCATCTTGAATTAATTTTCGTATAAGGAGTAAGGAAAGGATCCAGTTTCAGCTTTCTACTTATGGCTAGCCAATTTTCCCAGCACCATTTATTAAATAGGGAATCCTTTCCCCATTTCTTGTTTCTCTCAGGTTTGTCAAAGATCAGATGGCTGTAGATGTGTGGTATTATTTCTGAGGACTCGGTTCTGTTCCATTGGTCTATATCTCTGTTTTGGTACCAGTACCATGCTGTTTTGGTTACTGTAGCCTTGTAGTATAGTTTGAAGTCAGGTAGCGTGATGCCTCCAGCTTTGTTCTTTTGACTTAGGATTGTCTTGGAGATGCGGGCTCTTTTTTGGTTCCATATGAACTTTAAAGCAGTTTTTTCCAATTCTGTGAAGAAACTCATTGGTAGCTTGATGGGGATGGCATTGAATCTATAAATTACCTTGGGCAGTATGGCCATTTTCACGATATTGATTCTTCCTATCCATGAGCATGGTATGTTCTTCCATTTGTTTCTGTCCTCTTTTATTTCACTGAGCAGTGGTTTGTAGTTCTCCTTGAAGAGGTCCTTTACATCCCTTGTAAGTTGGATTCCTAGGTATTTGATTCTCTTTGAAGCAATTGTGAATGGAAGTTCATTCCTGATTTGGCTCTCTGTTTGTCTGTTACTGGTGTATAAGAATGCTTGTGATTTTTGCACATTAATTTTGTATCCTGAGACTTTGCTGAAGTTGCTTATCAGCTTAAGGAGATTTTGGGCCGAGGCAATGGGGTTTTCTAAATATACAATCATGTCATCTGCAAACAGGGACAATTTGACTTCTTCTTTTCCTAACTGAATACCCTTGATTTCTTTCTCTTGTCTGATTGCCCGAGCCAGAACTTCCAACACTATGTTGAATAGGAGTGGTGAGAGAGGGCATCCCTGTCTTGTGCCAGTTTTCAAAGGGAATTTTTCCAGTTTTTGCCCATTCAGTATGATATTGGCTGTGGGTTTGTCATAAATAGCTCTTATTATTTTGAGGTAAGTTCCATCAATACCGAATTTATTGAGCGTTTTTAGCATGAATGGCTGTTGAATTTTGTCAAAAGCCTCCAATTAAGAGACACAGACTGGCAAACTGGATAAAGAGTCAAGACCCATCAGTCTGCTGTATTCAGGAGACCCATCTCACACGCAGAGACATACATAGGCTCAAAATAAAGGGATGGAGGAAGATTTACCAAGCAAATGGAGAACAAAAAAAAGCGGGGGTTGCAATACTAGTCTCTGATAAAACAGACTTTAAACCATCAAAGATCAAAAGAGACAAAGAAGGCCATTATATAATGGTAAAGGGATCAATTCAACAGGAAGAGCTAACTATCCTAAATATATATGCACCCAATACAGGAGCACCCAGATTCATAAAGCAAGTCCTTAGAGACTTACAAAGAGACTTAGACTCCCATACAATAATAATGGGAGACTTCAACACTCCACTGTCAACATTAGACAGATCAACGAGACAGAAAGTTAACAAGGATATCCAGGAATTGAACTCATCTCTGCAGCAAGCAGACCTAATAGACATCTATAGAACTCTCCACCCCAAATCAACAGAATATACATTCTTCTCAGCACCACATCGTACTTATTCCAAAATTGACCACGTAATTGGAAGTAAAGCACTCCTCAGCAAATGTACAAGAACAGAAATTATAACAAACTGTCTCTCAGACCACAGTGCAATCAAACTAGAACTCAGGACTAAGAAACTCAATCAAAACTGCTCAACTACATGGAAACTGAACAACCTGCTCCTGAATGACTACTGGGTACATAACGAAATGAAGGCAGAAATAAAGATGTTCTTTGAAACCAATGAGAACAAAGATACAACATACCAGAATCTCTGGGACACATTTAAAGCAGTGTGTAGAGGGAAATTTATAGCACTAAATGCCCACAAGAGAAAGCAGGAAAGATCTAAAATTGACACTCTAACATCGCAATTAAAAGAACTAGAGAAGCAAGAGCAAACACATTCGAAAGCTAGCAGAAGGCAAGAAATAACTAAGATCAGAGCATAACTGAAGGAGATAGAGACACAAAAAATCCTCCAAAAAATCAATGAATCCAGGAGTTGGTTTTTTGAAAAGATCAACAAAATTGACAGACCACTAGCAAGACTAATAAAGAAGAAAAGAGAGAAGAATCAAATCGACGCAATTAAAAATGATAAAGGGGATATCACCACCGACCCCACAGAAATACAAACTACCATCAGAGAATACTATAAACACCTCTACGCAAATAAACTGGAAAATCTAGAAGAAATGGATAATTTCCTGGACACTTACACTCTTCCAAGACTAAACCAGGAAGAAGTTGAATCCCTGAATAGACCAATAGCAGGCTCTGAAATTGAGGCAACAATTAATAGCCTACCAACCAAAAAAAGTCCAGGACCAGATGGATTCACAGCTGAATTCTACCAGAGGTACAAGGAGGAGTTGGTACCATTCCTTCTGAAACTATTCCAATCAATAGAAAAAGAGGGAATACTCCCTAACTCATTTTATGAGGCCAACATCATCCTGATACCAAAGCCTGGCAGAGATACAACAAAAAAAGAGAATTTTAGACCAATATCCCTGATGAACATCGATGCAAAAATCCTCAATAAAATACTGGCAAACCGGATTCAGCAACACATCAAAAAGCTTATCCAGCATGATCAAGTGGGCTTCATCCCTGGGATGCAAGGCTGGTTCAACATTCGCAAATCAATAAACATAATCCAGCATATAAACAGAACCAAAGATAAGAACCACATGATTATTTCAATAGATGCAGAATATTGCCTTTTCTAAAACCACCCAGGCCTGTCCTGCCCCCGATCCTGTGCCCATAAAAACCCCAGGCTCAGCTGGCAGAGAGGAGAAGGAGCTGGATGTTGAAGAGAAGTGGCTTGACTTCAGAGGGACAGATTGATGGTGTAGCCTCAGAGAGGAGTCCAGCCTGGGATGGCTGGACTTCAGGGGAAGATTACCTTCCCGCTCTGTCTCCTTTTCAGCTCCCCTTTGGCATTTTTTCCCTTCTGGCTGAGAGCCACTCTCATTGGCAATAAAATCTCCCACATTTATTATCTTTAACTCATTTGTGTGACCTCATTCCTCCTGGATGCCAGACAAGAACTCGGGTGTCATGAGTGTGGTTGCAAAATGCTGTCACACTGACCCTCCACTGAGCTGTTAACACTTAAGCTGTCCATGGATGGCAGAGCTAAAAGAGTACTGTAACCCTTCCTCTGGGGCTTCAGGGGTCTCAGGCACCCTCCCCTAGATACTGCTGCAGGGCTGGTATGGAGTTCGCTCTTGCTGGTGCCCAAAAGCACTCACCCTGGCTCCTGCACCTTATGTTCACCCTCCCTCTGGTGAGGGGTGAAGCAGTGAGTGAGTGGAGTTCACCTCTCCCAGCGCTAAAGTGACCGGCTAGTTCCAGCATCTGTGCACTCCAGTTTCTACCCACAAAGGGGTCAGGGAAATATCCTGCTTCAGTATTTCACTTTATCAGTAGTACTGTCATAAATTGTCTTATACATAAATTTTGTTTTGCTACATATATGATTTTTCCTTAGGATAAATTCCTGGGAGTAGAATTTTTGGGTCAACCTGTCCATTTAATTTTTACTTCCATATCTATGCAGATAGTACCATTTCTCCCAGATCCTTGTGTAGAGAATGTGTAGAAATCATGTATATGCTAGGCCATTAGAGCAAATATAAATTCATTCAGAACAAGAGAAACTAAATACATCCTCAGAGATAGGAAATAATTATGAACATATGATAATAAATATGTAATATAAGATAATTTCTGGACTATTTTTCAGGGATTTTAACAATAAGTTTAGAAATTTTAAAAATTTTGAGAACTTACAGACTCCTGAGATTACATCCAGCAGTCTTACTTTTAGAAATACTAGTTTAATTAGTTTTAGTTGCTAGAAGAACAGATTCAATAGATATCCAAGTTATTCAAACTCTTCTTGGTATTTGTTTATACCTTTAAAATACATATATTTTGCTCTTTTTGCCAGTGTATTTTTTTGCTTTCCCCACAGCCTTTCCTCATGCTTTCAATTCCCTACAATTCTTTATATATAAATATGTAAAATATGTATATATTTACAATGTTTATATTTATTAGGTAAGTATTAAACACTGACTTCACTTGTGCAAATTCACATATAAGAACATATATCAACATGATATTGCCAGAACCGTTCCTAACTTTTTTTTTTTTTTTTTTTTTTTTTTTGAGATGGAGTCTCACTCTGTCACCCAGGCTGGAGTGCAGTGATGTGATCTTGGCTTACTGCAACCTCTGCCTCCTGGGTTCAAGCAATTCTCCTGCCTCAGTCTCCTGAGTATCTGGGACTACAGGCATGTGCCACCACATCTGCCTAATTTTTTGTATTTTTAGAAGAGACGGGGTTTCACTGTGTTAGCTAGGATGATCTCGATCTCCTGACCTCGTGATTTGCCTGCCTTGGCCTCCCAACCATTCCTAACTTTTAAAACAAATCTGTCCCTCTTATACGTGTCATGATGGGCTGTTAAAAGCTGCTCTGTGCATTCACCAAATACCCCTTTCTATCTTACTCAGTTGATTCAGTGGTTCCTACTCTGATATCCCAGAGTCCCAAACTTTAGTTACTCTATCCAGTTGTGAATACTTCCTTGGGTTTGATGCACAGTTGGGTTACTTTCCCTAGCTTAGTTATAAGCTCATATTTCAGTTTATGCTTTTTATTCATTGTCTCTCTTTGGCATGTTTTCTCTTCCCTTGGCCTGAGGAAACTCCTTCATTAATGGGCTTTTTGCCCTTGCTATTTTGTTATATGAGCGCACAATTGGACAAAATAAATAACTATTATAGCAGATCCAGGTTTTATAATTGTCTCTTTAATGTAAATAATATAAAATCACCAATACAAAATTAGGTTAAAAAGTGAATATTTATTTATTCATAATTCAAAAATAAATTTAATAAGTTACACATTTTAAAAAGTAAAAAAACCTGCAAATATCACAAAATCATAAAATATATGATATTATAATTAATTATGGCCTAATATATTTTTGTAGTATTTCCCTTGATTTTTTGGCTATGTACTTATTAATGGCCTCTTAGCCCAAAAATTTGTGGTACTTTCTATAGAGAGAACAGAAGGATAATTAGATCTTTCCTCTGGTATAGTTGATCAAAATTTATTTTTTATTAGTCATAGTTTTAAAAAGTTTCTTTAAGCCTTACCAATTGTTATTTATTATTTGATGTTAGTGAAATTTTAGGGTGTTTTAAGATTATCAAGTTTGAAAAAAATCTGTATCAAGTTTTTCAAATATGCTTTATTAGAGACATACTTACAATTTATTGTAATTGTGACAGATCTGTGCTATATAAACACAGCAAATCTGATAGAGTTTATTTTCATTTGATTCTCAAAAAGAAAAGTAGATGGGATTATATCTATCTATATCTATATCTATATCTATATCTATATATAACTGTATGTGCTATATTATTACGCGTAATTCCCACAGATGAGAACTTCCATTTTGACTAGATGTTAATGAAAACAATATTCAGCTTACAATATTACATGCTTGATGATTGGAAGAATATTCCACAGACTAGTTTTTAGTTCCATAGTCAGACCTTATTTCTTCTCCACTTTCCACACACTTCCTGTTCCAGGCATCACAGTACATGCTCATGTCATAATGCCACCCCTGGCTCTCCCATAGTGGGTGATGAGAGTGTACCTGGAAATGATTTTTATACTGAGAATGCTAACAACCTAACTGTTGATAGAAGTGACTATGGATTTCATAAATAAATCCTACAAAGATTAAACTAAATGTATTCCCAACTCACCCTTTGCTAGGTCTCCAAAGTGTCTTTGACCACTCCAATGACACCCTGTACAAGGAAAATATAATGGGGGAGGAGTCAGAATAAGAATACACAACAATCTTAAACATTTGTAGTTAAAATATATTATTTTTTTCAAATCTTACAAAAAATATGACCATTTGAAGACATTTTCAGGGCTCCTTATAGGGCTTGGAGAGAGCTTGTCCAAAGGAGAGCTTCTGAACCTTAAAGTTCATTAGATTCACTAATTGTGCCTTTGATTATTGCTCTTCTCACACCGAATTATAGTTAGCAGTTAATGTTTCTTTTTTACTAAATTATATGCTCCATAATCTGTTCATCTTTGTATCTTCAAGGACCTCAAAGAGAAATGTGAATGTAGCAGAAGCTACATACAATTATGAGGAAAATATTGGATGAATAATAGTCTTCTTGCAAGAAAAACATGAGACCCTCTCCCACTAAAAAATTGAGTAGTAAATTTATACTGTGTTATCCCAAGACAAGTACATGAATAATTTTTAAAAGGATTAACTTCTTTTATTTAAAAAAGTGGATTTATGCAAATTTTGAGGCAAGCATACTACTATGATAATATGCTAAAAAGAATGAAAATATATATTGTATTAATTGTACATTAACTTAGTGCAGTGAGTGACATATAGCAAATAGACAATAAATGTTTGACAAATGGGTAAATAAACTGATATCTTAGCTGTCTCATGTGGTTCAGTGAGATAGTGAGAAAGTACTTTGAAAGCAAAATGTGCTACACAGATATAATAGATGATGACTATGCAACTGGTCTACATTTCTAGGATGGAATGACAGGGAGTACATTGGCAATAATATAGTGGTTTTCATCTGAGATCAGAGAACTGAAATAAATAAGATCTTAAGTTTCTTTAGGGTGGCAAGTTGCAGAGAATGATGAATGTTGTCAAGACAATTGAATTTGGAAGGGGACCAAAGCAATGACTGTAAAATGTGGCTTTGAGTTGCTGAGATATTAAAATAGAAGGATCAACAGAAGTATCTAATATAATATATAGTCCTGTGATTTAGGAAAATGATGAGCTAGTCTATATATTAATGCTCATGCTCAGGATAGCAAGCTAAGCCTTCAGTATCTTTGTTGAAGTCAGAAAATCAGACTTTTCAAGAGATGGAAAAGATTCCTGAGCTATCGCTTGTCTCCTGAATAAGTATAGCCTCTGGGTATAGGTAAGACCCTGGAAAATTTGGAAAGCCCCTCTGTTGCCTATAGACTGGCAACAAGAAAATTGAATAATTTTTTTTTATTCAATTACTGACAACAAGAAAATTGAATAAATGAACATATAGTGATGAATGCTAAGGAAAAAATGAGGGAAGAAAGGGCCGCAGGAAGTATTGGGGTTTAGAACTCGTAATTTTGACTAAAATGGCCAAGAAGGACTCACTGAGAAGATGACATCTGAATAAAGACCTAAAGTATATTCCTATGGTCTATGAATAAATCCTGCTTCGAGTTTCCCTGCTAACTCCACTGACCCCAGCCCAGGAGGAGGTAGACAAATGCAGCAGCAGTAGAGTTACCATTTAATCACATAGTATTATAAAAAAACCAAATAACTTTATTTCTTTTTCTTTACTATCTCCTCTTCTAAGAGTTTTCTGATGTCAGAAAACTCACTGATAGCAAAAAGGGTACCCTTATATTATATCCCAGATAAGTGTTGCACACAATTATTTAAGAAAATTGTATGATCAACGTAAAACTCCTATTATAAATGGAGCTAGAAGAAAACATAGAATTGATTTGAACATTAAATATTATCAGCATATAATGTGTGCTTTGCTCATTTAGTGACTGACACATGTTAAAGATGAAGTTGAAAATGCCATTCCAGCTTATATATATTCAGAAGAGGTTCTGGAATGCTGTTCTAGTGGGTTCCTCAGCAAAAACAGCAATGCTCTTAACTTATACTAAAGGCCTAGTTACTATGTAATACTGATTGGATACCTATGTTAGTGATTGTTATCTTGCATTACTTCTATCTTCAGACTGGATATAGACTTATGTTCATACTATTATACAACTACACAAATATAGGTATATAACTATATGACTACAATTATACAACTACAGAATAATTATGCAGTTATTATGCAAGTATATGACTACTAATAAATACTAACAACTATTCTCATGAAGACATATAGATTTTAGTTACTGAGAATTGATCTTCATTGTACTTAAAGCTCCATATATTCCTTATTTTATCTAGTGGTTGGATTATGTATATATTTACTTGTGTGTGTGGCTGGAGGGAGGGGGTGAGGGGAAGGGACATGGAGAGGGAGCATGTGAGAGAGAGTAATAAACATGGTAAAATGTTAACATTTTGGAAATTTATATTAAGCATATGGCACTTTATTTTCCTTCAGTTTTTATGGATAGACAAATAGTTTCAATATGGAATTCAAGGTTCATATTTCCTCAGAAATGAATGACTTTGCTGACCTGTCTTCTAACATTCATTGGGGCTAGTCAGCTAGTCTGATGCATGTTTCTTTGTGAATAAACCTTGAATTCTATATTCATTTTGTTCTTTATTTTTTGGGCACTTATTTAGAGCTTTGTTACTTACTTGATACTTATTTTTTGAGTTCTTCAATATTTCTTGATACTTTTATAGGCATTTGAAATATAACCATGAGCAAAATAAATAAAGATACCTGAATTTTATAATTCACATTCTCATAAGGTAGGATCATGGTGAGATAGACAATAAAAGTAATAAATAAATCACATAAATGTGTTAGAAGATAAGTGCTATGGAGTTAAGGGTGATTAGGACTGGAGTGGGAGTGAGTTGCAGTTTCAAAAACAATAGAATAAGAATCACAGAGAATATGACAATTGAGCAAAATCTTAAAAGAGGTGAAGGAATTATCTGTGTGGATTTTTACAGAAACAGAATCTCTAGAAGAGAGAACAACTAATCTAAAAGTCCAATAGAATGTTCTTTATGCATTTTAGGAAAAGCATGGAGGACATTGAGACTGGAGTAGAGTAGATGAGAAAGAGTGCATTAAGTATAGTGTAGCAGGTAAAGTCAGAGAGGGAATGGAGGGCCAAGTCATCTGGGTTTTTGTTAGTCATTTTAATGACTCTGACCTTTATTTTGAGTGAAATGGGTAAATTCACTACAAGAAGTTGAGCAGAAAATTTATATCTTTTATCATGATTTCAAAGAATTACTTTGGCTGCTATGTGGATAATAGTTCATAGCAGCCAATAATAAAAGCAACAGAGTAGGCCAAAAGCCATTGTATAATCCATGTTGGAAATGGTGTGGGTCAGACCAGAGTGGTAGTGATGGAAGTTGTGAGAAGTGTTAGGATTCTCAATATATTCTGAAGTTAAAGTCAAAATATTTCCTAATACCTTGGCTCTGGCATGCAAAAGAAAGAGAGAAATCAAGAATGTCTTCAAGGTTTCCATTGTGAGTAATAGAAGGAATGAGTGGACATTGGTTAAAGTGAAGGAGGCTGTAAGCAGAGTAAGTTTGGAGGTGGGGAAGATATAGCATTAAAGTTTTTATAGACTGAACTTGAATTTCCTATTAGATATACAACCGAAGATATAAAATTTATAGTTGAATATAAATGGCCAAATTATTACTAAGGATGATATGAAAGGCCTGAATCTAGTTTTATTTCCTTCTTGATGTCCTATTTTCATTTCTGGAGTCTTCAATCTTGTCCTTAATATCGTGTTCTGAAATTTCACAATGATGAATGAATGAATGAATTTATTAATTTACCTTTTTGAGTAATGAACAGAAGTAAATTTTTGAAGCATAATCCCACCTAACTCTAAGCTCCCAAACTGGTCTGTGATTCCATGTTGCCCAGTTTTTAGGATAAATAGAAGAAATGAATGGATTGAATCCTGAGGTGTACCTTTTACTAAAGGTTCTTGTGATAAATGAGCAATTGTCCCATGATCAACATCTGAATCACCTTCAAGAGTTCTAATTATCCTAAAGCAATACAACTGTACTGCATAATTTCACAGAAATCATTGAACCATATCACATATTTGATAGTGCTGTTACATAAATAGTTCAGCAGAGACTTCCTGGCACTTACTCATTTTATCCCTGATCATTGACATGTATAACAATTTAACTGGAACGATTTATTTCCTTAGTGCTGTATCCAAACACTTTTCATTTTAGTGTAATTAACAGATACTTATTTTTTTTTTTTTTTTGCTGTCACAAACAAAGGCATCAATAGCAATCTGATTAGGATGATCATTTCCTTCCTCTGGTCCTTGTCACAAATTCATTATACCATCCCATTATGGTTGCCCATTCATTTCACAGCTATAAGCAGTGACACATACAATTTTTTTAACCACAGATGTTGATTTCCATATTATTGCCCCAATGCATAAACACTTCCCTCGTATATCATTGGTGGATGACTATTTGACTGGAGCAGTTGCTGTTATTAAATTTTAAATGATATATGCACATCACTTTGCTTTTCCTTTCCTTGCATAAACTTTCACCACTAGCCAATGATGACTGAATATTTAACACCCAGAAGCATCAAACACACCTATTTAACTTCTAAATAATTTATAACTAAAAGTTGACATCTAAAAGAAAAGTTTAGCATTCAGGAGAAGTAATGCAGTGTGGAAACTTTGGTTGGCTTCTATACTGGATTAGAAAAATAGATTCAATTTTTAATAAATCATCTAGATTCATAACTATGTAAAGCTGGATGGCACTTGACAAAATGTGTAGAGAAAGGAAACTAACATTTTAGGGACACTCAATATGTAACTGATGCTGTGCAAGGAGCTTTATTTGTATATTTTGTTGAAACTTCATAGCAACTCTAAGCAGATGATAATAGCTTTATTTTCATATAAAGACACCCAGGCTAACATGGTTAGGAAATTGACCAAGTACCAAATGAAGAAAGTGGGAGATCTGAGATTTTACTCCAGTTTGTTTTCCATGTCATTCTGTCTCTCAATTGTCTCATTTTAGAATCAAGGATAATATTTAGAGATATTTAGTGAGTTATTCAAGGTTGGGCAGGTGGTTTATGGCAGAACTAGAGTTAGAACTCCTGGCCTCTCTAGGCTCTGCTTCTGTCTTCTGCATCTTAACTCTTTTAATATGCTCTTCATTTGTTTTTGGCACATGACTCTTTTCTCTTTGACTTTGCAATACAACTGGTCTCAGGCATTGGTAAGGCCTACTGCTGCTCTGAACCCTTTAGACAGGAAACTGAAAACTAAAAAGCTTAAGTGACTTTCCCAAGGTAACACAGCTGGTTAATAAGCTACAGGGTGCTATGAAAAAGACTAATGGTAACTTGTAATCATAGCAAAAACTTTTTGGTGAAGTATTTCCAACTTTAAGTAGGGAATTTATTCATTCAACTTAGAATTATTTATTAAATGTCAGCTACATGCCAGATGCTATATGGGTCTGGGATGTAAAATTGAATGAAATAGAATCTCTGAATTTAAAAAGCTCAATGTCTAGTCACAGTGGAAAACATAGACAAGTAAATAAGCAATTACATTTTTGAATCCTGCTCCTAATGAAATGCAGAATTAGCATAAGCTTCTAGTCTCCTCTCTCAAAGTCAACTCTGGGTGGAAACCTAAGTGGGAATAAAAAAATTATAGGTAACCTGTGGGTAGACAGAAAGCTGTTTGAACTGTTGGTAGCAGGTGGATGCCTGCAGCCTGCGTCAGGGATTGACCCATTAGACTACGAGAGGTAAAATTAAAGGAAAAAATAGTTTGAATTCTACTTTTGATTCTCCTCTGCTTTTGCCTTGGGACACTCAATGCCTGGATGGTTACCATGGGAATTGGCAGTTATACTTCAGACTTCTAGTACCCACATCCTTGGTGTGGAGCTTGAGTAGTCTTGGGAAGTGCTTAGATACCCACAGCAGGAATATAAACTCATAGACCAAGATAATGTGACTGAGGAGCATAACCACTTAAAAGGAAAAAAGGCAACAAATATAGATTACGCGTGTTAGATCACGCGTGTTAGAAAGACAAGGTTTTCTGGCAAACATCACAACGCAACAGACAGAATAAAGTAAGATATTAGAATTAAAAGAAAATAAAATAAGTATAAAAACAGCCAATTATTTGGTATAATAAATATAATATTTTAATTAAAGAACATAACAGACAGGATGAATAATAGAATGAATGCAGCTGAAAAAAAATGGATTAGGTTGTTGAAAGCAAAGGGAAATTCCTCCAGGAGGAAACAGAAAAGGCTAAATACATTTATTTAAGAGAGGTAGAGAATAGAAATTGAGGTACCAACACCTGAGTAACAGGAGTTCCAGAAAAGAGAAAATTAAAACTGTAGAAGTGATTTTTGAGAAAGTAACGAAGGTAAATTCCACAGAAGTAAGAATTAAGAAAGATGGCTAACCTAAGAGTAATGGGTGCAAAATACTAGACTGGAATGATGAAGATCCACACCAACATACATAATAGAAAACATTAAAAATATAGAAAACAAAAAAAAAAGTTTATAAAAAGTTCCAAAGAAAAAACCAGACCACATTCAGAGGACAAAGAGCCAAAATGATAGCAGATTTGTCAATAGTAACGCTGGATGCAAGAAGATGATGGTTTAACACTTTTCAAATTTTGAAGTAAAAAGTCTTTGAATTGAGGATGAAGAATTTAAAGCACTGGCCAATAATACATTTCTTCTCCTATTAAAGATAGTGAGGTATGGGTGGGTGGCATTCTTTTTGGGACAGAAGCAGGTGGCCTAGTTGAATATCCATATAAATGACCTGACAAACAGTCATATAAATGATATTTGCTAGAAGGAGAATCATTATATATGGAATCCTCCTTTCAGGATGTGTTTGAGTTAGGAGTGCTTATGGTAAACAAACCTATAGTTTATGGATTTATGAGACATGGCTTCTTGGAAATGTTGTATCAGTTGCAAAACTATCTAGGATATAAAACAGAGAGTTTTGTAACCCAAACCTATGTGGGGCAACTCACAAACCTTAATTATAGACTTCCATTAATCTAGCTACATAGCATGTCTAATGCAAGGAGAAAGAATTTATAGACATATGTGGGATGTCCCAGACCTCTCTCTAATTCACTTGTGCCACTTGATTGCTGCCATTGTACAAATTATTAGCAAAGCCTGACACTGGAAAATATCTTAGTCATGTGACTCTGATTTAAGTATCTGATTCTTTGTATAAGCACAGAGCTTTGAATTTTATATCCAGCCGAATCATCCTAAAGCATAGAAAGAAATGTCCTTAATCTGATGAAGTCCATTTTACTTACATACATACCCTATTAATGTAAATAAAGAAATGTTAGAAGCATTATTTTAAAAGTAAAATTCAGAATTGAGACAGAAATGATAACAATCTCAAGTTCTGTTTGGCAATATATGGGAAGCCCTAGCCAATGTTGTAAAACAAGAAAAAGGAAATTAAAAGTCAAAGGATTGGAAAAGAAGAAGTAAAAGCAACATTTTTGGTAGATGATATGACTGTCTACTATTAATCCCTCCCATACCCTATAAACAAATTAATAGAAATAATAGAGTTTAACAGGAAGCTGGATATAAAATCATTAAGGAAAAATCAATTTCATGTCTAAACATTATTAACAAGTAAATAGAAAACATAATTTAAAAAGCTGCCATCTATTATAGCATCAAAAAATCAAGTATCTAGTAATAAATCTACCAAAACTGTGCAAGAATGTATGCAAAAGTATAAAACTTTATTTAAAAAATTAATAAGATCTAAATAAGTGAAATCATGTTCCTAGATATTTAATATAAAAATGCCAAATTTCTCTCCAAATATATCTATATTTAAGATGACATTAATAAAACATTTAACAGTTTTCTTTTGAAACTTGATAACCTTATTTAAGATTTTTATGGAAGTATAGCTATTAAGAATAACTAAGGAAAAAGAGTAAAGAAGTATGACTTACCACTGGGCATTAGGAATTATTATTAAGTTATAGTAATTAAGACATAGTAATAAGACACATTATAGTAATAAGACACCATGCTACTGGCCCTGGTATTGATAAATTGACCAAGAATGAAAGGTAACTTAAAAACAGACTTATGTGTGTGAGATGTTGATATACAAAAGTCATGTTATGACAGACAAATGAAGAAGGGAAGAGCTATTCAATAAACTGACCACACATACAGAAAAATAAAGGTGGATCCTCAGCTTCCATCAAACACAAAGACCAATTCCAGATGGGTAAAAGACTTAAATGTCAGAAGCAAGCCTTTAAAATCTTAATATAAAATATATTTGAGTATTACTGTAACATTGGATGTAGAGAATGATTTTTTTTTAATATAAAAAGAGCTAACCATAAGGAAAATGTGATAAATTTGACTTTAAAACATAAGAACTTTTGTTTATCAAGTTATTTTAAGAAAGTGAAAAACCAAGTTACAAACAATTAGATGTCTACAGTAAGCATTATCAACATAAGATTTCTTTAATAAATATATAATGAACAACATATATAAAGTCAACATCAATATATAATGAACATATAATGAGCATATATAATGAACAACATCAATGAATGTCAAGTAAACCAAAGGAAAAATGATCAGGCTTTTCACAGATGAGGAAACATAAGTGGCCAATAAATATATAAAGATAAGTTCAATTTCATTAATAATCAGAAAAAGCAAATTAAGACTAAGATGAATGTCACTTTATAGTCTTTTAGATGGGAATAAAATAAAAACACTGGCAATACCAAAGAAGGAGATGTGGAATAGCAGGATTTTATATATTGTTGATGGAACTATGGGTTTAACAAGTTAACAAGTTAGTTTGGCATGGTCTTGTAAAATTGAACATTTGCATATCCTTTGAGCCAGCAATTTCTAGTCCTAGGTATATACCCTAGAGAAACTTCTTACAAATTTTGTAGAGGAAACATAGACAAGAATATTCATAGCACATCCACTGTAATAAAAACCAGGAAATAATCTAAATGTCCATTTACAGAAAAATGGATTGTGTTATGTTCTTGCAATGGAATATTATATAGTATTCAAGTTGGTGAAACTACAGCTACAAACAAAAATAAGAATCAATCTTAGCAATGTAATACTGAGCAAAAAAGGGAGTCCCAAAAGATTATATAAATAGGATAGACTTTTATAAAGTCAAAAACACTACATTTGAAGTTCAACTGACCCTTCAACAACACAGGTGGCACTGCATGAGTCCACTTACATGTAAATTAAAAAAAATAAATATATTAGAAAATTATTTGAGATTTGTGATAACTCTAACACAAATTAGAAATATTGATAAAATTAGGAGGGAGTCAGGTATGTCATGAATGCATAAAGTATATGTAGATACTAGTCTATTTTAACATTTACTACTGTAAAATATACACAAATCTTTTATAAAAAGCTAAAATGTATAAAAACTTACCCACACAAACATTTATAGACCATACACGGTGCCATTTGAATTTGAGAGAAATGTAAACAAATGTAAAGTTGCAGCATTAAATCATAACTGCACAAAATTAGCTATAGTACATACTGTACTACTGTAATAACTTTTTAGCCACTTCTTGTTGCTATTGTGGCGAGCCCGACTGTTGTGAGTTTCTGCTTAATAAAAGTAGTGTAATGCTCATTATCTCCATGCGAGCAGTTTATCTCTCCAGTAAATTGTGCATGTCAGCAAAAAGTGATCACTTGAGGTTCAAGGTTCTTCTGCATTTTTCTTCATATAGAGTACAATATTGTAAATCTTGAATAACACCATAGAAACCATATGGAGTACCACTAATGATGCTGGAAGTACTTCCAAGAAGCAGAGAAAAGTCATGACCCTATAAAGAAAAGCTGAGTTGTTCGATATCTCCTATATATTGAGGTTTGCAGCTGAGGTTGCAAAGACACTGCAATATAGATGAATTCAGTGTAAAGATGATTGTAAAAAAAAAAGGAAAAGAAAATTTGTGAAGCTGTCACTTCAGGTATACCAGCAGGCATGAAAACCTTGAACTTTTTGCAAAATACTTTTTCATATCTTATTGAAAATGCAGCTTTTATATAGGTGCAGGATTGCTATAAGAAAGCCATACCTAAAGACTCTAACATAATTTGAGAAAAAGTAAAGTTATTAAGTTAAAAAAGAAGGAAGACGAAGCATCTAAAGCTGGAGAATTTAATGCCAACAAAGGGTGATTTGATAATTTTAGAAAGAGATTTGGCTTTAAAAATGTTAAGATAGGTCAGACGCAGTGGCTCATGCCTGTAATCCCAGCACTTTGGGAGGCTGAGGCAGGTGGATTGCCTGAGGTCAGGAGTTTGAGACTAGCCTGGCTAACATGGGTGAAACCCCATCTCTACTAAAAATACAAAAAATAGCCAGGCGTGGTGGTGCACGCCTGTAGTCTCAGCTACATGGGAGGTTGAGGCAGGAGAACTGCTTGAACCCGGGAGATGGAGGTTGCAGTGAGCCAAGATAGTGCCACTGCATTCCAGCCTGGGCAACAAAGCAAGACTCTGTCTCAAAAAGCAAAAAAACCAAAACAACAAAAAAAAGCTAAGATAATAGGAAAAGCAGCTTCTGGTCAATAGGCAGCAGATGAGTTTCCAGATGGCATTAAGAAAATCATTGAGGGAAAAGTATACTTACCTAAATAGGTTTTTAATGCAGACAAAAGTGCCCTATTCTGGAAAAAAAAATCCACAAAGAATATTTACTAGCAAGGGAGAGAAGTGAGCACCAGGATTTAAGACATAAAGGGATAGGCTAACTCTACTATAATATTTTGTACAAATGCATAAATCAAGTTTATAATTAGGACTGCTTTAATTTGTAAAGCTGCTAACCCCTGAGCTTTGAAGGGAAAAGATGGAACACCAGCTGCCAGTCTTTTGATTGTAAAACAAGAAAGGCTGGACAATGAAACTCCTTTTTCTGGACTGGTTCCACTGGTGCTTTGTCTCTGAAGTTAGAAAGCACCTTGCCAGTAAGGGTCTGCCTTTTAAGAGCCTGTTTTGTCAGTCTGAAGGTCTGTATTTTAACATTATTGAGACAGGAGGGAGTATAATGAGATGTGTCTGACCTCCCATCCCATCATGATCAGGAACTCAGTTTTAAAGCTTTTTGGGGGTCTCCTTGGCCACAAGTGTATGTCCATTCAGTGAGTGGAGGGATTTAGGATTTTATTTTTAGTTTATAGTAGTTAAGTTTTGAGGGAGTCAAATTATACATGGATTTTGACTGCACAAAGGTCAGAGCCCATAACCTTTATGTTTAAGGGTCAACTGTGTATATTTTTTCACAGACTCTATATGAATATAACACCATTTTATAAATATTTTAATCGTTGTACTTTGTTCTCAGCTCAGGCTCTTTAAGGGTTTTTGTACAAACCCCTTGGTGAAGGCATCTCATTAATTTCCCTATTAATTAATACCAGAAAACAATTTTAATTTCTACCCTCCTTTTTGCCATTTAGCAAATAATGTGAAGCTGTAAGAGCTTTCCCTGTAAATTTATGAAAACTAGAATCTAGATTCTTTTCTGCTTTGGAAACAATAGCTGTTTTAGAGTTGGATCTAACTCTGGCACTCATTAGGTGACACTCGCTTAATCAGTGGCATATTTTCAGGTGCTGGCTGGGCAGTGTAATTTCACCAGAAGTGTTCATGTGTGCAGATTGTTATGGCTCTCATGAAGCTTGACTTCTGTGGGCTCTGTGTCTCCACATATAGACATGTAGTTTGTCGGAGGCTTTTGTTAAAACATGAGTTTCTGCTGATTACTGGCAACTTTGGGGAGAAAGAGTGGATTGACTTAACTTCAACCCATTGTGTCATCACGAACATATATTCTTATGGATGAAATTCTTGGATACCTGGACCAGAAAGTTTAGATACTTTTGGGCCTACGTCTCGGTCCACTTTTTAAATAACTATGTGAACTTGGGCAAGTCATTAAAAATTTTAGAACCTCAGTTTCCCCATTTGTTATATGCACACAGTATATGCAAATAATGATGCAAGAATCTTGAGGTTTAATTAAGAACATGCATAAAACATCTGACACATCGTTGGTGTTAAATACTAAATTATATCACCCCCGAAATTTATATGTTGAAGCCCTAATCCCCATTACCTCAGAATATGGCCGTATTTGGAGATAAGGCCTTTAAATAAGTTATTTAGTTAAAATGAAGTTGTCGGGGTGAGACCCTCATCCAATATGACTGGTATCCTTTTAAGAAGAAGATACACCAGGGGTGCCATGCATAGAGAGAGGACCATGTGAAGAAGCAGAAAGAGGGCAGCCATCTGCAAGACAAAGAGAGGGGTCTCTCAGCTCACATCCTGATCTTGGGCCTCCAGCTTCCAGAACTGTGAGAAAATAAATTTCTGTTGTTTAAGCTACTCAGTCTGTGACGTTTTGTTACGGAAGTCCTTGCAAACTATTTGCAATATAGTTAGCACTTGACAAATGGCAGCTTTTTTAAAAATAGTGTTGGATTTGGAGTCAGCATGGATTTGAATTCTCTGTGCTACAGTTTCTTTGTTTTTAAAGTGGGATGAATAATCTTCTTTATAGTTTGTTGTGAAGATTAAATGAATTAATACATGTAAAGATCTTAGAATATAGATTTAAACTTTTTTTAGTAAGCCATCTCATATCTGCTTGATCCTTCCCTCATCCTGACTATAGAAGTGTTAAAATACAAGTAATCGATATATGCACAGTGTTTTTATCTTCTGAATAAGTCTCCTTTTAGTTAATGCTTCATAGAATATATTCTACACATTGCCTACAGGAGACTTCCAAAAGTACCTCTTCGATTATTTTATTCCTCAACAACTTTTACTGGATTCTCATTGACAACAAAATAATTTCCGTATGATCTATTCTAGCATTCAAAAATCTAGATCTTTCCCACTTTTTCATCTCTATTTCCTACTATTCTACTTTCTACTTCAAATCTTCTTAAACAACTTATATAAATACTTGAAAGTAATCATAAATACTTATGTTAACGTACTTATATTGACTCATTATTTCCTAAACATACTCTTTCCTGCTTTTGTTCTTTGGTCCAGACTTTTCATTCTACACATAATTCTTTCTGTTCCCATCTTCCCCCGACTCCCTTGTTAAAATTCTACTCATGCATTAGGTTTCAGTTCATCTTTGGAAGGTTTTCCTAACAATACAAACAAAAATGAATTTTGCTTGCACTTCTAAACTTTTGTTACTATAATTATTGACTCTAAAGAGTTGTTGAATGAGGAAATGCATGAATAGCTGGATTAATGTATGAATGAAAAGATGGATGGATGGATGAATGGAAAGATGGATGAAAGGACAAAGGCACACAATATCACAATATGAGCACAACTGTGTTTCCCACCAACTTAACAAGAATATCTTTACTTGATAGGTACATTGGAGAAGCACTTAAAAATTCTGACTGTTTGCTATTAAAAATTGAAACTGTAAACTTTTGAAATGAATTATTAATTGCAGCTAATGACTTAATGGTATTTTAAAATGTTCTCTTCATCTGCTTGCTGGTTGAATATACAGGCCAATATTGATTTTGAAATTAGTCCATCTGCCTTATTACATGCTCTGTTGCCTGAGTTGAAACTGAGAATTTATTTAAAATATTGTCTTCATTAAATTACTTAGATTGTTGTTAGTCTTCCCTAGTATTTGTAAAACTGAGTGAGTATATAGTGAGTTAGATGCATATACAGTAACATGATAATTTTCCTGTCTGACAGGGACATTGGAAAGGTTAATTAGTGTCTATGGTGATTTTTGTCCCTCTTGATGAAAAGACACTATGCAAATATAGAAAACAGAATAAATAATTTCATTAAAGTAAAAGAGGCTATTTTATCAGTGGCTGTAGCTGGATTAAAAAAATTGATTTATAAGGGAGAGAACGTAAAAAATTACTTCTAACCCTGAGGCATGATTTCCAGGCCAAATGTCTTAACCCAAGGTGTTATGGTGAACATGTTTTCATTCGAATGAGATCATCACTTAGTACATAGAGTTGTGGATTTACCACTCAATGGACAGACAGAAACTATGGAGAAAATTATTTTTCTCTTTCTCTAATACCCATGGGTGCCCCATTTAATTGTCTACTCAAAATTGATCATTAGGCACTTTCTGTTGATCAGGTGCATTACTAAATCCTTTGGTTAAACTATTTGACATAGCAGTTCCTGCCCTTAGTTTGCATGACCTGGATTTCGCTCTCAGAATTTAGTCCTCATCAGCCTACACCTAGAGATAACAAACATTCTTTCTGTGCACACTGTATAATGGCCTCTTCCAAACAACACTAGGAGTAGGCAATACAGAGTGCCTTTATGTTGTGTGGTTATTTGGAAGTTTAGGAAAGGAAGAAAATTAACATTTTCTGAGCTTCTGTCATTATCCATATATACTCTGTATTTTATTAACTTGAAAAGCTCTCACTGTCCTTATATTAGACATCCCTGTTTTTAGATGTACCTTCCTCTATCATAGAACATATTTTACTGTATTATAATCAGTAGTTTAAATATCTGTTTCCCCTATTAGAGGGTAAGCTCTGTGATCACAGAGGCCATGTCTCTCTGGTTCATTTCTGAATCCTCATTACCCAACACAGTGGATGGCACATAGTAGGAACACAATTAATATTGTTAAAGAATGAAAACTTTGCAATCCTGTTCCATCTTCTCATTAATACTTGTAACTTCTCTGCACTTTAAAATGGCCGAGCTAATATTTCTCAGGAGTGTTGTGAAAATTAAAGATATTTCAAATTTAAGATGGCATATTGAAACTGCAGCACGTATTTCCCCATTCTCAATACTTAATTACAGGAGCAAAAGCTAGTGAAAACTCACACACACAGTCGCAACAGCCACCACCACCAGAAAAGGAAAGGTGCAAAATCTGATGCAACAATCTTGAAAAACTAGCGGCCAAGGTAAAAAAAAAAAAAAAAAAAAAAAATTAAATTAATTTATTATTATTATTATTATACTTTAAGTTCTAGGGTACATGTGCATAACATGCAGGTTTGTTACGTAAGTATACTTGTGCCATGTTACTGTGCTGCACCCATCAACTCGTCAGCACCCATCAACTCGTCATTTACATCAGGTATAACTCCCAATGCAATCTCTCCCCCCTCCCCCCCTCCCCCCTCCCCATGATACGCCCCGGTGTGTGATGTTCCCCTTCCCGAGTCCAAGTGATCTCATTGTTCAGTTCCCACCTATGAGTGAGAACATGCGGTGTTTGGTTTTCTGTTCTTGTGATAGTTTGCTAAGAATGATGGTTTCCAGCTGCATCCATGTCCCTACAAAGGACACAAACTCATCTTTTTTATGGCTGCATAGTATTCCATGGTGTATATGTGCCACATTTTCTTAATCCAGTCTGTCACTGATGGACATTTGGGTTGATTCCAAGTATTTGCTATTGTGAATAGTGCCACAATAAACATATGTGTGCATGTGTCTTTATAGCAGCATGATTTATAATCCTTTGGGTATATACCCAGTAATGGGATGGCTGGGTCATATGGTACTTCTAGTTCTAGATCCTTGAGGAATCACCATACTGTTTTCCACAATGGCTGAACAAGTTTACAGTCTCACCAACAGTGTAGAAGTGTTCCTATTTCTCCACATCCTCTCCAGCACCTGTTGTTTCCTGACTTTTTAATGATCGCCATTTTAACTGGTGTGAGATGGTATCTCATTGTGGTTTTGATTTGCATTTCTCTGATGGCCAGTGATGATGAGCATTTTTTCATGTGTCTGTTGGCTGTTTGAATGTCTTCTTTTGGGAAGTGTCTGTTTATATCCTTTGCCCACTTTTCGAGGGGGTTGTTTGTTTTTTTCTTGTAAATTTGTTTGAGTTCTTTGTAGGTTCTGGATATTAGCCCTTTGTCAGATGAGTAGATTGCAAAAATGTTCTCCCATTCTGTAGGTTGCCTGTTCACTCTGATGGTAGTTTCTTTTGCTGTGCAGAAGCTCTTTAGTTTAATGAGATCCCATTTGTCAATTTTGGCTTTTGCTGCCGTTGCTTTTGGTGTTTTAGACATGAAGTCTTTGCCCATGCCTATGTCCTGAATGGTACTACCTAGGTTTTCCTCTAGGGTTTTTATGGTATTAGATCTAACATTTAAGTCTCTAATCCATCTTGAATTAATTTTCGTATAAGGAGTAAGGAAAGGATCCAATTTCAGCTTTCTACTTATGGCTAGCCAATTTTCCCAGCACCATTTATTAAATAGGGAATCCTTTCCCCATTTCTTGTTTTTGTCAGGTTTGTCAAAGATCAGATGGCTGTAGATGTGAGGTATTATTTCTGAGGACTCTGTTCTGTTCCATTGGTTTATATCTCTGTTTTGGTACCAGTACCATGCTGTTTTGGTTACTGTAGCCTTGTAGCATAGTTTGAAGTCAGGTAGCGTGATGCCTCCAGCTTTGTTCTTTTGACTTAGGATTGTCTTGGAGATGTGGGCTCTTTTCTGGTTCCATATGAACTTTAAAGCAGTTTTTTCCAATTCTGTGAAGAAAGTCATTGGTAGTTTGATGGGGATGGCATTGAATCTATAAATAACCTTGGGCAATATGGCCATTTTCACGATATTGATTCTTCCTATCCATGAGCATGGTATGTTCTTCCATTTGTTTCTGTCCTCTTTTATTTCACTGAGCAGTGGTTTGTAGTTCTCCTTGAAGAGGTCCCTTACATCCCTTGTAAGTTGGATTCCTAGGTATTTTATTCTCTTTGAAGCAATTGTGAATGGAAGTTCATTCATGATTTGGCTCTCTGTTACTGGTGTATAAGAATGCTTGTGATTTTTGCACATTAATTTTGTATCCTGAGACTTTGCTGAAGTTGCTTATCAGCTTAAGGAGATTTTGGGCTGAGACAATGGGGTTTTCTAAATATACAATAATGTCATCTGCAAACAGGGACAATTTGACTTCTTCTTTTCCTAACTGAATACCCTTGATTTCTTTCTCTTGCCTGATTGCCCTAGCCAGAACTTCCAACACTATGTTGAATAGGAGTGGTGAGAGAGGGCATCCCTGTCTTGTGCCAGTTTTCAAAGGGAATTTTTCCAGTTTTTGCCCATTCAGTATGATATTGGCTGTGGCTTTGTCATAAATAGCTCTTATTATTTTGAGGTACGTTCCGTGAATACCGAATTTATTGAGCGTTTTTAGCATGAAGGGCTGTTGAATTTTGTCAAAGGCCTTTTCTGCATCTATTGAGATAATCATGTGGTTTTTGTCTTTGGTTCTGTTTATATGCTGGATTATGTTTATTGATTTGCGAATGTTGAACCAGCCTTGCATCCCAGGGATGAAGCCCACTTCATCATGGTGGATAAGCTTTTTGATGTGCTGCTGAATCCGGTTTGCCACTATTTTATTGAGGATTTTTGCATCGATGTTCATCAGGGATATTGGTCTAAAATTCTCTTTTTTTGTTGTGTCTCTGCCAGGTTTGGTATCAGGATGATGTTGGCTTCATAAAATGGGTTAGGGAGGATTCTCTCTTTTTCTATTGATTGGAATAGTTTCAGAAGGAATGGTACCAACTCCTCCTTGTACCTCTGGTAGAATTCAGCTGTGAATCCATCTGGTCCTGGACTTTTTTTGGTTGGTAGGCTATTAATTATTGCCTCAATTTCAGAGCCTGCTATTGGTCTATTCAGGGATTCAACTTCTTCCTGGTTTAGTCTTAGAAGAGTGTAAGTGTCCAGGAAATTATCCATTTCTTCTATATTTTCTAGTTTATTTGCGTAGAGGTGTTTATAATATTCTCTGATGGTAGTTTGTATTTCTGTGGGGTCGGTAGTGATATCCCCTTTATCATTTTTTATTGCGTCTATTTGATTCTTCTCTCTTTTCTTCATTAGTCTTGCTAGCGCTCTGTCAATTTTGTTCATCTTTTCAAAAAACCAACTCCTGGATTCATTGATATTTTGGAGGGTTTTTTGTGCCTCTATTTCCTTCAGTTCTGCTCTGATCTTAGTTATTTCTTGCCTTCTGCTAGCTTTCGAATGTGTTTGCTCTAGCTTCTCTAGTTCTTTTAACTGTGATGTTAGAGTGTCAATTTTAGATCTTTCCTGCTTTCTCTTGTGGGCATTTAGTGCTATAAATTTCCCTCTACACACTGCTTTAAATGTGTCCCAGAGATTCTGGTATGTTGTATCTTTGTTCTCATTGGTTTCAAAGAACATCTTTATTTCTGCCTTCATTTCGTGATGTACCCAGTAGTCATTCAGGAGCAGGTTGTTCAGTTTCCATGTAGTTGA
>NW_020259586.1:0-4889 GCF_003255815.1 Theropithecus gelada | reverse complement strand
AATGATCGCCATTCTAACTGGTGTGAGATGGTATCTCATTGTGGTTTTGATTTGCATTTCTCTGATGGCCAGTGATGATGAGCATTTTTTCATGTGTTTGTTGGCTGTATGAATGTCTTCTTTTGAGAAATGTCTATTCATATCCTTTGCCCACTTTTTGATGGGGTTGTTTGTTTTTTTCTTGTAAATTTGTTGGAGTTCTTTGTAGGTTCTGGATATTAGCCCTTTGTCAGATGAGTAGATTGCAAAAATTTTCTCCCATTCTGTAGGTTGCCTGTTCACTCTGATGGTAGTTTCTTTTGCTGTGCAGAAGCTCTTTAGTTTAATGAGATCCCATTTGTCAATTTTGGCTTTTGCTGCCGTTGCTTTTGGTGTTTTAGACATGAAGTCTTTGCCCATGCCTATGTCCTGCAGAGAAATGCAAATCAAAACCACAATGAGATACCATCTCACACCAGTTAGAATGGCAATCATTAAAAAGTCAGGAAACAACAGGTGCTGGAGAGGATGTGGAGAAATAGGAACACTTTTACACTGTTGGTGGGATTGTAAACTAGTTCAACCATTATGGAAAACAGTATGGCGATTCCTCAAGGATCTAGAATTAGATGTACCATATGACCCAGCCATCCCATTACTGGGTATATACCCAAAGGATTATAAATTATGCTGCTATAAAGACACATGCACACGTATGTTTATTGCAGCACTATTCACAATAGCAAAGACTTGGAATCAACCCAAATGTCCATCAGTGACAGACTGGATTAAGAAAATGTGGCACATATACACCATGGAATACTATGCAGCCATAAAAAAGGATGAGTTTGTGTCCTTTGTAGGGACATGGATGCAGCTGGAAACCATCATTCTTAGCAAACTATCACAAGAACTGAAAACCAAACACCGCATATTCTCACTCATAGGTGGGAACTGAACAATGAGATCACTTGGACTCAGGAAGGGGAACATCACACACCGGGGCCTATCATGAGGAGGGGGGAGGGGGGAGGGATTGCATTGGGAGTTATACCTGATGTAAATGACGAGTTGATGGCTGCAGCACACCAACATGGCACATGTATACATATGTAACAAACCTGCACGTTATGCACATGTACCCTACAACTTAAAGTATAATAATAATAAATAAATTAAAAAAAAAAAAAGACTAGCCTGGACAAGGAAGAGAGACCTCATTTTTACAAAAAGTTTAAAAAATTAGCCAGCTGTGGTGGTGTGCACCTGTACTCCCAGCTACGTAGGAGGCTGAGGCAGAAGTATTGCTTGATCCCAGGAGTTGGTGGCTGCAGTGAGCTATGACCAGGCCATTGAACTCCAGCCTGGACAACAAAGTGAAACTCTGTCTCAAAAAACAAACCAAACAAACAAATAGACAAACAGACAAAAAACTAGGATCTCTATATCACAAAAAAAATCAACTTATTAAAACAACCCCTAGGATCTGTGCTTAGAATCATGTACTTTGTGTTAGTAACATCTGATCTGTGATCTTCAACTCTCTTATGAACAATATCCTCAAATCCCAGGAGAACGCTTCTCCATATCTCATGCTCTATATTTTCTGATGACTGAATTCTGATGCCATCAGGTGTTTAAACTGTACCAATATTTCCAAGACAAGTCTACAAGGAACATTTGAGTGGTGCAAGTTCTTTGGAAAGATGAGAGTTAGCTTTTTGTGCATTCTAATTTGTAATTCCAGAGGTTCTCAAAATTCAGTTTAGTTGCACATGTAAGATGAGGCATATTCTGTAATACTAAATAATTGATATCAATCTTAAGTTTTTATATGTGCATGTATGGGAATAATATGCATAAAGCCTAATACTGTATGCAGTTACATATTGCTTTAAAGATATTGAAATGGTGATACAAGTGATAGCTATTCGTATGATAAAATAAAATAATCAGCAGTATTTACTGAGCCTTTTCCAATATTTGAAGGGAATATACAAAATTTATTATTTATTTTCCAGTTTAAAGATTAACTATACTTTTTCTTTCCTCAGGAGAGTAAAATTTATTTGTGACAGCTTAGAAAAGTCTTTTATTTTACCATTATTTTCAATAAAACAAATTTTATGTAAAATGTTGATTATAACAATGAATTTGTACTTCTTTTAAAATGAATATACGAAAGGTAAATTACAGGGAACAAGCTATCCATCTGTCTATCATCAGTCATTGTATTCTACTGGTTATCCAAACTTCACTTCAGTGATCATGAAAAGGACACACAGACATTCCCCAAAATAATTATCTTATATTCTCTGAGACTTTATTTTAGACATTAACCTAAAGCTTTACATGTATGTTTTAATTTTATAAATTTTAAAACATTTTAAAGTAAGATGATAAAATATACTATTACATTTATTTACTATAATTACATTTTTAAATATTTAGAAATATGGTCCAACTTTAGAAATGTATCTTTATTTGTACTCATTTCTGGGCCCCACAAAAGGTAGTGGCAGGCCTGAAAGAAGTGTAATATTCTCTTTATACTATAGTTTGCAGGCTGATGCAACGTAGGGAAAATATGGCTCAAATGGAATTAGCAATTGAGGAGAGGACAGAAGACGATTCAAGTGAAAGATGTAACAAAATCAAAGACATTGAAGTGAAAGCAGCCAAGCATGTCTATGAGAATTAAAGTTGCTAAACTATGCATCCAACCTGAATATCCTGAATCTACAAGGAACTTAAACAATTCAACAAACAATCTCATTAAAAAGTGGTCAAAAGACATGAACAGATACTTCTCAAAAGACATATAAGCAACCAATCATGAAAGAAATGCGAATTAAAACCACAATAAGATACTATCTCATACAAGTCAAAATGACTATTATTAAAACATCAAAAAATAACAGATGCTGGTGAGGCTATAAAGGAAAGGGAACACTTATACACTGCTGGTGGGAATGTGAATTAGTTCAGCCACTGGGGAAAGCAGTTTGGAAATATCTCAGAAGTAAAAATACAGCTACCATTCAACTGGCAGTCCCATTACTGGGCATATGCCTGAAGGGATACAAATCACTTTACCAAAAAGACACCTACACTTGTATGTTCACTGCAGCACTATTCACAATATCAAAGACAAGGATCGATTCAGGAGCCCATCAGTGGTATATTAGATAAAGAAAATGTGTTACATATATACCATGAAACACTATGTAGCCATAAAAAACACAAAATCCTGTCCTTTGCAGCAACATGGATGCAGCTGGAGGCCATAATCCTAAATGAATTAATGCAGGAACAGGAAACCAAATACTGCATGTTCTCACGTATAGAGCTAGACATTGAGTACACATGGACATAAAGATAGGAACAAAGAAGTAGATACTAGGGACTACTTGACAGGGGAGGGAAGAAGGGAGAAAAGGGTTGAAAAACCTGCCTGTTGGGTACTATGCTCATTACCTGGCTCATGGGATCTCTTGTACTCCAAACCTTGGGTAAAAAAATGCTGAGGACCGCCAACAAACAACAGAAGTGAGAAAGAGGTGAGGGAAAATCCTTCTCTAGAGCCTGCAGTGGTAGACTTCTCATCTCCAGAACTATGAAGTAATAAATTTATGGTATTTTTAAGCTACCCAGTTTTTACCAATTTGTTACAGCAGCGTTAGAAATCTTACACAGAACTGCTATGCTAAATTATATGATTATTTGTTTAGTTTTGTGAGAAATTATCAAACTATTTCTCATTTAGCACTCCCACACGAATGTTAAAGTTCTAGTTGTTTCACATCCTATCTAGCACATGGCATCAGCACTCTTCTAAATTTAGAAATTTCTCTGGGTGTATATGGTATATAATGTGGTTTTAATTTTTCTTTTTCTTTTTTAATTTATTTATTATTATTATACTTTAAGTTGTAGGGTACATGTGCATAACGTGCAGGTTTGTTACATATGTATACTTGTGCCTTGTTGGTGTGCTGCACCCATCAACTCGTCATTTACATCAGGTATAACTCCCAATGCAATCCCTCCCCCCGCCCCCCTCCCCATGATAGGCCCCGGTGTGTGATGTTCCCCTTCCTGAGTCCAAGTGATCTCATTGTTCAGTTCCCACCTATGAGTGAGAACATGCGGTGTTTGGTTTTCAGTTCTTGTGATAGTTTGCTAAGAATGATGGTTTCCAGCTGCATCCATGTCCCTACAAAGGACGCAAACTCATCCTTTTTTATGGCTGCATAGTATTCCATGGTGTATATGTGCCACATTTTCTTAATCCAATCTGTCACTGATGGACATTTGGGTTGATTCCAAGTCTTTGCTATTGTGAATAGTGCTGCAATAAACATACGTGTGCATGTGTCTTTATAGCAGCATAATTTATAATCCTTTGGGTATATACCCAGTAATGGGATGGCTGGGTCATATGGTACATCTAGTTCTAGATCCTTGAGGAATCGCCATACTGTTTTCCATAATGGTTGAACTAGTTTACAATCCCACCAACAGTGTAAAAGTGTTCCTATTTCTCCACATCCTCTCCAGCACCTGTTGTTTCCTGACTTTTTAATGATCGCCATTCTAACTGGTGTGAGATGGTATCTCATTGTGGTTTTGATTTGCATTTCTCTGATGGCCAGTGATGATGAGCATTTTTTCATGTGTTTGTTGGCTGTATGAATGTCTTCTTTTGAGAAATGTCTATTCATATCCTTTGCCCACTTTTTGATGGGGTTGTTTGTTTTTTTCTTGTAAATTTGTTGGAGTTCTTTGTAGGTTCTGGATATTAGCCCTTTGTCAGATGAGTAGATTGCAAAAATTTTCTCCCATTCTGTAGGTTGCCTGTTCACTCTGATGGTAGTTTCTTTTGCTGTGCAGAAGCTCTTTAGTTTAAT
>NW_020259585.1:0-4890 GCF_003255815.1 Theropithecus gelada | reverse complement strand
AATGGATGGATGGATGGATGGATGGATGATGGATGGATGGATAGATGGATGGATGGATGGATAGATGATGGATGGATGAGTGGATGGATGGATAGATGATGGATGGATGGATAGATGATGGATGAATGGATGGATGGATAGATGATGGATGGATGAATGGATGGATGGATAGATGATGGATGGATGGATGGATGGATGGATGGATGGATGAATGAATTGCTAAGTGGGGCTGTTTTTCCGTACCGAGTGCTGCATGTGGGACTTAGCCCTGGACGCTAACTCCTTTGCCCCTCGTATCTGGGAGGGAACAACACAGTCGCCATGCCTGACTAGGGCATGACCTGGGAGGCCTTTGGGGCCACCTGCCCCGGAACCCGGGGACATGGCCTCCCTGGGAAAGGCGGGTGAGGTGAGCCTCACAGCTGGGAATTGGAAGTGAGGGAGAGAACAGCTGCTGGGTAGTGGGAGTAGAGCTTGTGTCTCTCACCGCCCTCCCCCTCCAAGGACTGAGTAGAGAGGAGTGAGTCCCGATCCGCCTGCCAGGCACTCGGCCACGAGGACCCCTTATCTGCCAGCGTCTGATAAAATTCCCTGCGTGGCTTCAGAGATCACTGCTGCCTGACCAGCGGGTGCTGTCATGGAATCTGCGTCCAGAAAGCCCCCTGGGGTTCAGAGAAGTGGTGGGTTCATATAGAAGCAGAGGTGGCTTTTGTGTGTGTGTGTGTGTATGGAGACGGAGTCTTGCTCTGTCGCCCAGGCTGGAGTGCAGTGGCGCGATCTCGGCTCGTTGCAAGCCCCGCCTCCCAGGTTCAAGCATTTCTTCTGCCTCAGCCTCCCGAGTAGCTGGGATTGCAGGTGCGTGCCACCATGCCTCATTCTTGTATTTTTAATAGAGACGGGGTGTCATCCATCCATTCCAGAAGCATTTGCCAAGCACATCCTGGGTGCCGGGCCCAAGCAGCAGGCGGGTCTCGAACTCCTGACCTCATGCGATCGGCCCGCCTGGGCCTCCCAAAGTGCCGGGATGACAGGTGTGAGCCACCACGTCCCACCCGGAAGCAGAGGTGCTTTAATGGAAAGACGTTAGGCTTCATCCGATGGCCGGGAAGGAATCAGAGCAGGGCTGAGGTGGGCTTTTCGCGGGGTGGGGTGGGGTGCCAGGCTCTGTGTTGGGTGGGGCCACAGCAGCTGTTCTGTAATTAGTCATTACTGAGGCTCTGCCCGTAAGAAGTGTGGGCCAGGGAGGGCTGATGAGGCTGCAGGATGAGGGGGCCTGACCCCTTTTCCCAGAAGAGGACCCCCAAAAGACCTTCCCTCTGACGAGGGCTCCCCAAGACCTCCTCCCTGAAGAGGGACTCCCAGGGCCATCGCCCTGAAAAGGGCTCCTCAAAAGGCCTCTCCAAAGGGGTCCCCACAAGACCTGCCCTCTGAAGGAGGCCCCCCAGACTTCCCCCATGAAGAGGGTCCCCCAAAACCTCCCCCCCCCCAGCGCGCCCCCCCAGGCCCTGCCCCTGGAAGAGAACTCCCCAAGATCTCTGTCTCGAAGGCTCCCCAAGACCTCCCCCTTCACAGGGGCCCCCCAAGACCTCTCCCCCGCGAAGAGCCCCCTAAGAGTTTTACCCTGGAAAAGGGTATTGAGCTCGGCAGGTGGGGAGGAGCTGTGTACTCAACATCATCCTGAGGGTCTGTTGTCCTCCTCCTTCCACCACCCCAGCCCCCAGATAAATCCAGAGGGTGTTTTAGAGCCAGGCGGACACTCCTGGTATGCACCAGGCCCTCATAGTGCAGCGCTCGCTGAGTGGAGACGGAGGAGGGAGTGGGTGAACCCGGCCGGCCAGGCTGCCCTGCACAGAATTCCAGCCTTGTCACCCCACTGGGTTTTAAATCATCGCAGTCTTCGCAATGTTCTGTGCATGCCACACGGACTCTCAGAGTCCAGAGGTGCTGCTTTTGCACAGTTACTCCAATGAATAAAAAGATGGGCTGGGCGCAGTGGTTCACGCCTGTCATCCCAGCACTTTGAGAGGCCTGAGGTCAGGAGCTCGAGACCAGCCTGGCCAATATGGTGAAACCCTGTCTCTTCTGAAAATACAAAAAAATTAGCTGGGCGTGGTGGCGGGCGCCTGTAATTCCAGCTACTGGGGAGGCTGAGGCAGGAGAATTGCTTGAACCTGGGAGGCGGAGTTTGCACTGAGCCAAGATCGCACCACTGCACTCCAGCCTGGGCGACAGAGTGAGACTCTGTCTCAAAAAAAAAAAAAAGGCCGGGCGCGGTGGTTCACGCCTGTAATCCCAGCACTCTGGGAGACCGAGACGGGTGGATCACGAGGTCAGGAGATCGACACCATCCTGGCGAACACGGTGAAACCCCGTCTCTACTAAAAAATACAAAAAACTAGTCGGGCGAGGTGGCGGGCGCCTGTAGTCCCAGCTACTCGGGAGGCTGAGGCAGGAGAATGGCGTGAACCCGGGAGGCGGAGCTTGCAGTGAGCTGAGATCCGGCCACTGCACTCCAGCCTGGGCAACAGAGCCAGACTCCATCTCAAAAAAAAAAGGAAAACAGCTGAAATATAATGCAGATGGACACCCAGCCCGGGAACGGGAAAGCTGGGTGCACCTGCCGTAGAAACATCACCTGGGCCTGCTCCGGTTCTCCCCGCGTTTCAGATCCTGCCTGAACCTCGGTGCTCCTTCAGGTCAAGGCTGTGGTTTGAGGGGCTCCGCCCCAGCCCAGCCCCAGGTTGGCCCAGCTGTTCCCGGAGGGGCCAGGGAGGAAAGGGGGCTGTGTGAGCACCAGAGGGCCAACTGTGGTCTGAGGGTCGGGACACAGCCCGGCAGCAGGAACTGGGAGTGGAGCACGGGGGAAATGTGGATTCGCCGGGCTCCCTACAGCCGCAGTGACTGTGTGCCCAGGAGGGCCTCGCAGGGCAGGTGTGAGTCGGGCCTGCCTGGACTCGGGGAGGGGGTGTTTTACAGACGCATTTCAGCCCTGCAGGAGGGGCTGCGGAGGTCCCGCTCGTGACAGTCTCTACACCAAGACAGGAGAGACGGAAGCTGCCCGGAGAACTGCCACTCTGTGGCCTGTGGGCGTCCGGGGGTGAGCGGCAGTGACGGTGTTCCCACAGAGGAGACACACTGGAAATCGTGGGGAAGATGGGAAGATGTAGGCTGGGGTGCGGAGAAAGACCAAGAACCTGCCTGGTGGACGGCACCCTCATAGCAGCCGTGAGAAAGCCCTGTCCCTACCACCCTCCCCGGGAGTCCCCACTGGCTACTCTGGAAGGCTGCTGATTCCCAGGACGTCCGCTGGGCTGAACGGTCCTCCCTGCTGTCCCTCCGTACCCTCCTCCCTGAATGCAGCCTCCATCTCCTCCAAAAATGCAACCTCCTTCTCCTTCTCCCCCAGTGGAGCCTCCGTCCCCTCCTCCTCCACAAATGCAGCCTCTGTACCCCCCCTCCCTAAATGCAGCCTCCTTCCCCTCCTCCCTGCATGCAGTCTCCATCCCCTCCAAAAATGCAACCTCCTTCTCCTCCCCGAGTGGAGCCTCCTTCCCCTCCTCCTCCCCAAATGCAGCCTCTGTACCCCCCTCCCCAAATGCAGCCTCCTTCCCCTCCTCCCTGAATGCAGCCCCCATCTCCTCGAAAAATGCAACCTCCTTCTCCTTTTCCCCCAATGGAGCCTCTTTCCCCTCCTCCTCCCCAAATGCAGCCTCTGTACCCCCCTCCCCCCCAAATGCAGCCTCCTTCCCCTCCTCCCCGAATGCAGCCTCCTTCCCCTCCTCCCCAAATGCAGCCTCCATCCCCTCCTCCCCAAATGCAGCCTCCATCCCCTCCCCGAATGCAGCCTCCTTCCCCTCCTCCCCAAATGCAGCCTCCTTCCCCTCAAATGCTGCCTCCATTCCCTCCTCCTCAAATGCAGCCTCCATCCCCTTCTCCCCAAATGCAGCCTCCATCCCCTCCTCCCCAAATGCAGCCTCTTTCCCCTCCTCCCCGAATGCAGCCTCCTTCCCCTCCTCTCCAAATGCAGCCTCCTTCCCCTCCTCCCCAAATGCACCCTCTGTCCCCTTCTCCCCAAATGCAGCCTCTTCCCTCATCAAGAACTCTCACAGAGGAGCCATGGACGGACTTTTGCTTTCTTTATTCAGCCACGACTGCATGCTCCTATGTGACTGTCCTATGTACTTGGGGACCAGGTGGTCCACCTGCAGCCTGGGGGAGGACGTCCCTATAATGAACACGCTGCCTGGGCTTCAGGGGGCCACTCTGGTGGCCAACATGGCATCCAGGACACCCTCCAAGTGCACCACCTGCACCTGGTGGAAGCCGTGCAGCTCCAGCAAGCACTGGTACTCGCCTCTGTTCCGCTCCCTGCCCTCAGTCTGCACCAGCATGTTCAGCGACTGTATCAGGCCACCCTGCACCTCCCTCTTCTCATCCAGGAGCGTCTCCACCAGCAGCAGGCCGGCCCCTGGAAGGGGAGAGCAGAGAGCTGGAGTCCTGGCCAGCCAGGTGGGGATCCTTCAGGGGGACACAGTGGGCAATGGGAGCTCAGAGCTGTGAGCAGAGGCTGCCAAGAACCCTTACACAGGGAGGGTAGGGGAGTGAGACAGAGACGATACAGGGCGGACAGACAGGGAGAAGGAGATTAGATCGAAAGATGGGTGGCTAGATGGATGCATCACCTGGGCCCGTTCCGGTTCCCCTGGATGGATGGATGAACAGATGGTAGATGATGGGTAGGTAGATGAATGGATGGATAGATGGTTGCATGGATGAGATGGATGGATGGGTGAATAGATGGTAGATGATGGGTAGGTAGGTAGGTAGATGGATGGATAGATGAATGCATGGATGAGATGGATGGATGGGTGAATAGATGGTAGATGATGG
>NW_020259584.1:0-4892 GCF_003255815.1 Theropithecus gelada | reverse complement strand
TTGTGATAGTTTGCTAAGAATGATGGTTTCCAGCTGCATCCATGTCCTTACAAAGGACACAAACTCATCCTTTTTTATGGCTGCATAGTATTCCATGGTGTATATGTGCCACATTTTCTTAATCCAATCTGTCACTGATGGACATTTGGGTTGATTCCAAGTCTTTGCTATTGTGAATAGTGCCGCAATAAACATACGTGTTCATGTGTCTTTATAGCAGCATGATTTATAATCCTTTGGGTATATACCCAGTAATGGGATGGCTGGGTCATATGGTACATCTAGTTCTAGTTCCTTGAAGTTCAACCATTATGGAAAACAGTATGGTGATTCCTCAAGGATCTAGAACTAGATGTACCTGTGCTACTTCTTCCCAACTTTTGAACTCGTTCCACTGTGCCTTCTGGAATTCAAAATCATGACTGGCAAAAATCCCATTCCCTCAGCCTCCTCTCTGAAATTTCTTTCACCCTAGTTTTCTAAGGAAGGGTTTCTCAACCTCAATGCTATTGACGTTTTGGGTCAGATAATTCTTTGTTGTGGGTGGCTGTCCTGTGCTTTGTGGGATATTCCACAGTATCCCTGACCTATATCCACTAGACGCCAGTAGCTCTTCCACCCCAGTTTGCCAAATGTCCTGGTAGAGGGAAGGCAGAGTGGTTTAAAATCATTCCCCACTGAATACCACTATACTAATAGCACTGGCCTGTGCCCAAGGACACAGCTATTCTTAAAACCTTCTCAAGATATGACTGGTTTTGTTTCTTCTCTTGACTCTCCTACAATTGGGAATGAAATGGGGTAGGCAACCACTTTGCTACTTACTGTCACATCAGACCACTCTCCTTTCTTCTCTCCCTACTTCCCAAACATTTTAGCTTGAAACATCACATCATCAGATTACATCATTCTCTACTTTTCATTTTGGTATTACCTTCTGATTTTATCTTATTCTCCCATCATTTTTTGATGTTTTTTCAGCTCCTGGATTCCTATATTAATTATTTTCAATTTTAGAACACATAAAAATGATTCTTCCAACACCCTGACCCTCAGTTCCTTGGATTCCTTTCCACCAATAAGCGTATCCTACACTCTACAGCAGCCTCTCTCTCCATGGACATATCCTAGACATTGTAGCTGCTACTACCTACAACTCCTCCCTCTGTCAGTTTAATTCCATGCTGCTTGTTCTAATCTTTCCAATCCATTCATTCAGCTTCACTGAATTAGTTCTGGTCCTCTGAGAAGTACACATAGAGATACAATTAGAAGTACAGGAGATCTACTTGGGAAAATGTCAATGAACAAAAATGGGAAGGAAAGTAGTTGATGTGGGGAGAACCTTCAGATGGCAGTGCAGGCCCTGTGGAGGAGAAAGGGAAGGACAAAAGCTAGGATAGGAAAAATCTTTGATTGCAATGAAGTTTTAAGAAAGTTTTTGCAGATCTTATTGGGGATCCTTTAGCCAAAGTTGCCCATTGGAAACTCCTGCATCTTCCAGGAACGAGTCACCTTAATATCCCTCCTGCACTCAGTTATTGGTATGGACATAATTTTGGGACATTTGACCTCACCAAAAACATAATGATAGATTTCAAAACTCACAGGCTGGCACCATTGGGTAACTATACTCCCCGTACTTGGAGATCTGAGGGGTGGTAGCTCACGGCCACCACAGATCCCTATCCCAACAATCCTCATTATCCTTTTCTCCATCCCTACCTGGAAACTCTAATCCATTTATCTACCCTCGTTAACTGTCTTTTGATGTTCCCTCTTCCTTCTAATCTAATTTAAATTACATGGTTAATAATTACACTACCTAGTTCTCAGCAAACTATCGCAAGAACAGAAAACTAAACACCACATGTTCTCACTCATAGGTGGGAATTGAACAGTGAGATCACTTGGACACAGGAAGGAGAACATCACACACCAGGGCCTGTTGTGGGGTGTGGGGAGGGGGGAGGGATAGCATTAGGGAATATACCTAATGTAAATGATGAGTTAATGGGTGCAGCACACCAACATGGCACATATATACATATGTAACAAACCTGCACGTTGTGCACATGTACCCTAGAACATAAAGTATAATTAAAAAAAAAATTACACTAACTTCTTTGTATAACTCCCTTCTCTCTATTCACTATTAAACTACAACTATAGTTAACACCAAATCACTACCTATGGCTACTCCCACGCAATTGGATAAGGTTGGAGGAAAACACACACACACACACACACACACACACACAGAATTTCTCCTTCGTCTTCACCTAGCTGATGACCTTACTTCATATTTTCTTACTTTCCAAAGCAAATTGAAACCCTCAGAAGAGAGCTTCTACAGACGCCCACAACTATATCACTCCTTACCTACCTGTGTCATGTTCCTCTCTATCTTCAGCCCCTCTACTTGCTCTTTAATCTTCTCCTCTCTCTCCTGAAACACCATTTTTATCCTCTGCCCTGGAACATTCCCAACACCATACAAAATTCTGTTATGTCTGTCTTTAAAAACCAAACAAAAATTATCTTTCATATCTACACAAATTCCCTTGATGATCTCGTCCAATCTCATGGCTTTATGTTTCATTGAAATACCACTGACTCCAAAACTTAAAGGTCTATTCCAGTCCTCTTCACTGCATTCCAGACTTGTTCAGCCAGCAATTAGTTAATATCTCCCCATGTGTGTCTAGTAGACATCTCACACTCAATAATGGCAGCGGTAAAGACTTCACCTGCTTTCCAGACACTTGCTCTCCTCCAGCTTAATGGATACAACCTTATCTTTCAAAGAAACCTGAGTTGTCTGTGAGTCTTCTTTATTCCCTATGTCAAAACTATCAGGAAATCCTTTTATCTCTATCTTCAAAATATCCACAATCCAAACACTTCTCAGCACCCTACTGAGACCACTCATGTTCCAACACCTCCATATATTACCCGGATTATTGCTGTAGCTTGCTAAATGGTCTACCTGTTTCTATATTTGTTCATAGTCTATTCTCAACATGAAAATGTGATTTTTAAAAAAACAAATTTAAATTTTATAACCTTCTCTTCAAACTACTGCAGTCACTTCTTAAGGCAGACAGAAAAAATCTAACGTCGTTGTAGGGGCCCACACTCCTTATATGACCTGCTGATCTCAAACACCCATTACTTCCCTGCCCTCAAATCTCCCTTTTTATTCTACTGCAGCCTTTTTGGTCTCTTTGTTATTCCTTGAACATGTCAAGGAATAATTTCCTCCTTAGGCCTTTGACTCTTCCACCTGCCCGATGCCTCATCTCTCAGACACCCACTTCCTTTAACTTTTTTTACTTTTTTGTTTTTTTGAGAGGGAGTTTCACTCTTGTTGCCCAGGCTGGAGTGCAGTGGCACGATCTCAGCTCACTGCAATCTCCATCTGCTGGGTTCAAGCAATTCTCCTGCCTCAGCCTCCCTAGTAGCTGGAATTACAGGCACCTGCCACCATGCCTGGCTGATTTTTGTATTTTTAGTAGAGACAGGGTTTCGCCATGTTGGCCAGGCTAGTCTCAAACTCCTGGCCTCAAGTGATCCGCCTGCCGTGGCCTCCCAAAGTGCTAGGATTACAGGTGTGAGCCACCACACCCGGCCCCCTCTTTCTTTAATTCATTGCTCAAATGTTACCTTTCAATGTAACCTACCAAGCCCCTCTTTTTAAAATTGTAGTCACCCCCTCCACCTGCCCAATTCTTCCTCATTTTGCTGTAGTTATTCTTTTTTTTCCTGTAGCACACATCACTATCTAATATGCTATATAACTTATTTATTATATTTATCAGCTATTTTTTATCTCCTCCTAGCTAAAATGCAAACTCTATGCTAGTAGCCATCATCTTCACTGATGTATCCGAAGCACTTTGAACATTACCCAGTAAATAGTAGGATTTAATAAGTATTTGTTGAATTAACAATGAATGAATGAATGAATGATAAGCTGAATTTGGCAGACTTGTACATTTTGCCTCATTTCATGCCTCCCTCCGATGGTGGTGGCTGTAAATTAGGCATCTTTTATAGCTTGCCTTAAGGTTTTGTGAAAGCTTTAGTCATTCACATATTCACTGAGTATCAACTAAAGGTGTGGCATTGTTCTGATGAATATAAATAATTGAAAATAGAATAGTGCTAAGACTAAGCAAAACAAGCACATTTTTTTTCTCTGTCTTCCCAGAGAAACAGTATCAACTTGGATGGCTAGAGAGGATAGATTTCTATCTGGAAGAAATTTGCTGATTTTAAACCACTCTTCATAGCTCTACAAATCCTTCACTTCATCATTCATTTGCTATTTATTGTAAACCCACTATGGGCTAAGTATTTTGACTTTTAAGCAATCCTAACCTCAGACTGCTGTTGGGATCAGGGCTAGAGACAGGGAGGAACAGATACATGATTTTCTCCTGGACATCCATATATGCCAGTGTGATTCATTCCACAACAAACAAAATTCATAGCACGTGACAAAAAACCTATGTTCAACAGGCAAAAATACTCCTCTCCAAAAGACTATCTGGCAGGTACAAACTTAAAGGTAAAAGAGCATAAGCCACATCTTTTGTCCAGATGCAATTTTGGGAGCTGCTCCCCTACCTTACGTCCCTGGAGGAAAACACTATAATACATCATCTGGTGATGATTTGGGTAGCCTGGTCCAACATTGTAAGTTATTTTGAAGTATGCTGTTTTTAAGTTTGGTATGTTTGAAAGTGATTAGATAAGTTTAGTATATTGAGGTCAATGAATTATTAATTATACATTCTTACTATGCAGCCATAAAAAAGGATGAGTTTGTGTCCTTTGTAGGGACATGGATGCAGCTGGAAACCATCATTCTTAGCAAACTATCACAA
>NW_020259583.1:2773-4894 GCF_003255815.1 Theropithecus gelada | reverse complement strand
GCACTATTCACAATAGCAAAGACTTGGAATCAACCCAAATGTCCATCAGTGACAGATTGGATTAAGAAAATGTGGCATATATACACCATGGAATACTATGCAGCCATAAAAAAGGATGAGTTTGTGTCCTTTGTAGGGACATGGATGCAGCTGGAATCCATCATTCTTAGCAAACTATCACAAGAACAGAAAACCAAACACCGCATGTTCTCACTCATAGGTGGGAACTGAACAATGAGATCACTTGGACTCGGGAAGGGGAACATCACACACCGGGGCCTATCATGGGGAGGGGGCGGGGGGAGGGATTGCATTGGGAGTTATACCTGATGTAAATGACGAGTTGATGGGTGCAGCACACCAACAAGGCACAAGTATACATATGTAACAAACCTGCACGTTATGCACATGTACCCTACAACTTACAGTATAATAATAATAAATAAATTTAAAAAAAAAAAAAAAGAAAGAAGGAAAGAAAGAGAGAAAGAAGGGAAGAAAGAAGACAGAAAGAAAGAAAGAAATAGAAAGAAAGAGAGAGAGAAAGAAAGAAAAAAGAAAGAAAGGGAGAAAGAGAGAAAGGAAAGAAAGAAGGAAAGAAATAAGTAAGAATGAAAGAGAGAAAGAAAAGAAAGAAAGAGAGAAAGAATGAAAAGAAAGAATTAAAGAAAGAAGAAAGAAAAAAGAGAGCAAGAAAAGAAAGAAGAAAAGAAAGAAAGAGAGGGAAAGACAGAAAGAAAAGAAAAATAAAGAAGGAAAGAATGAAGAAAGAAAGAAAGCCAGAAAGAAAAGAAAGGAAAAAGAAGGAAAGAGAAAGAAAGAATGAAAAGAAAGAAAGAGGGAAGCAAAGAAGAAAGAATGAAAGAAAGATGGAAAGAAAGAGAGAATGAAAAAAAAGAAAGAAAGAAAGAAAAAAGAGAGAGAGAGAAGGAAAGAAAGGAGGGCAGAATAGAAAGAAAGACAAGAAAGAAAGCAAAAAAGCCTACAGCACCCGGTATTCCCAGTCTGTCTCCCATCCAAGTACTAACCAGATCCTACCCTGCTTAGCTTCCAAGATCAGATGAGATCTGGCACATTCAGGGTGGTATGGTGGTAGATATCGTGGCACCGGGCATGCCCACGGGGCCCGAGGCCTGGGTCTCTGGTATGTCCTCGGGACTGGAGTTTACAAGAAGTTGGTGGCAATGGGAATCCAGGTGCAAGGGGACTGTTTTCTTGGTGACTGCAGAATTAATGTCCTTCTCCTGGATAAAGCAGCCCATGCATTCTAGAGTGGAGGTCTTGGCTGGCATGTGTGGCACCCACTGCCCCTGCCAGCCCCTTCCCCCAGTTTGGAAGGTTGCATCAGTGCCCGATATGTGGATTGGATCACATGGGCATTCCGGTAGCGGGAAGGCACCGCGAATGGCTGGGAACCCACGCCTGTGCCTTTGTTGTCTGGCCCCCTCCTCTCCCAGGCTGGAGCCAGTCTCCTGGGAGACTGGCAGTGGTGAGGCAGAAGAAATGGGATGCTGCTGCCTGGTGGTGTGTTGGTGCCAGATACCCAGGAGGAGGTCCCTGCCTGTGGCAGGGGAGTAGGCGGATGATAAAGGGGGAGCAGAGTCAGGGGAGGTTGGGAAGCATGGTGACAGAAGGGGCAATTGAGGGAAAGGACAACACACAAAAGCCTATAGCAGGCAGGGAGTGGTGGATCATGCCTGTAATCCAGCACTTTGTGTGGCCGAGGGGGTGGGTCACTTAGTCAGGAGATCCAGAACAGCCAGTCTAACACGGTGAAACCACATCTCTACTAAAGCTAGAAAATGAGCTGGGCATAGTGACCACGCCTGTAGTCCCAGCTGCTCGGGAGGCTTAGGCAGGAGAATGGCGTGAACCCCGGAGGAGGAGCTTGCAGTGAGCCGAGATCGCACCACTGCCCTCCAGCCTGGGTGACAGAGGGAGACTCCGTCTGGAAGAAAAAGGCAAGAAAGAAAGAAGAAAGAAAGAAAAGAAAGAAAGAAAGAAAGAAAGAAAGAAAGAAAGAAAGAAAGAAAGAAAGAAAGAAAGAAAGAAAGAAAGAAAGAAAGAAAGAAAGAAAGAAAGAAAGAAAGAAAGAGAGAAAGAAAGAAAGAAAGAAAGAGA
>NW_020259583.1:0-2724 GCF_003255815.1 Theropithecus gelada | reverse complement strand
AGAAAGAAAGAAAGAAAGAAAGAAAGAAAGAAAGAAAGAAAGAAAGAAAGAAGGAAAGAAGGAAAGAAGGAAAGAAGGAAAGAAGGAGAGAGAGAGGGAGGGAGGGAGGGAGGAAGTAAGACAGAGAGAAAGTGAGAAGGAAAGAAAGAAGAAAGAGAGAGAGAAAGAAGGAAAAGAAGGAAAGAAGGAAAAACAAAGAAGAAAGAGAAAGAAAGAAAACGAAGAAAGAAGAAAAGAAAGAAAGAAAAAGAAAAGGATGAAGGAAAGGATGAGAGACAGAAAGAAAAGAAAGAAACAAAGAATGACGGAAAGAAAGGAAGAGAGAAAAAGGATGAAAGAAAAGAAAGAAGAAACAAAGAGAAAGAGAGAAAGAAAAGAATACATAAGGAAAGAAAGAAAGAAAAAGAGAGAGAGAAAGAAAAAAGAAAGAAGGAAGAACGAAAGAAAGAAAGATGGAAAGAAAGAAAGAGAGAAAGAAAGAAAAGAAAGAAAGAGAGAAGAGAGAGACAGAGAAGGAAAGAAAGGCAGGTAGAAAAGAAAGACAAGAAAGAAAACAAAAATGCCTACAGCACCTGGTGTTCCTAGGCTGTCTCCCATCCAAGTACTAACCAGGCCCCACGCTGCTTAGCTTCTGAGATCAGGTGAGATCAGGCGGGGTCAGGGTGGTATGCCCCTAGATGCTGGCAGACGCACCTGGCTGCCCCAGGACCCCGGACCAGCCACGCCCACCAGCTTCCAGCTGTCCCTGTCAGCACGAGCTTCCACCCATCAGGCCCACTCCAAACAGGGAGTGCTCCAAGGCATCAGGGCCCAGGGCCCATGATCCTGGGACCCCGTCCAGTCCTCCACCCTGTCGCGGAGGTATTCTTTTGGATCCCTGGCAGCTCAGGAGCTCCTGTGAGGCCACTTCTTGCCCCACCCAGCCAGAGCCATCAGGGCTGGCCAAGGGCGAACAGGTGGCTGAGCAGTGCGTGGACTTTTTCTCACAATGCCAACACCACGCTCGTTTATCCCGACCAAGACCCGGCTGGTGGGCAAGAGGGCATGAGACGTTGGGGGTCAGGGGATTGCCCTGCTTTGCCCCGGGTTGGCACTAGAGCCGGCAGCCTGATCTCTAGTGAGAGGGGCTGAAAGTAACCCAGACACACGCCAGCACCACTAGGAGCAAATCCACTGCCCCACACACAGACACACCTGGGCGCTCGCGTTCAGGAACCCACACACGCGTGCACGCACACACAGACACACAACACACACACACACATACACACACATGCATGCAAACACAAATGGCTTTAAAGAGAGCAAGGAAGTGATGGATGGAGAGATTGAAACCGAAGGAGGGAGAGAGATATCCATCAAGAGAGACATGGGAAGGGGAGAGGGAAAGAGACAGACAGAGATTCAGAGAAAGACTGGGACAGAGAAGAGAGAGAGACAGCGACACAGAGGGAAGGTGACAGAAGTAGCAGGAGGTGAAGCTGCAAACCCAGAAGAGAGAGACGCAGGGAGCTGGAGAGCAAGAGCGATAGAGTCTTGGAGACGGAGTGCCCTGCTCTGCTAGGCCGGGCACTTTTGAACAGACTGGGATAGGGTGGAGGGGGCTTGGGCTGGTCCAGAACAGGGTGACCAGGATGTCCATGCGAGAGGAGCAACAGAGCACGGAGACGGGTTTTGTCTTGGATTAATTACTTGTTTTGGAGGTGGTTTTCCTAGTCTCCTTCCTTTGCTGGCAGCTCCCTGTGCTGTTGTTGTGGTGTGGTGGGCCCCTTGATTTGCAGAGTGCGCCCACTCATTTCTCGGGAGCCATGGAACCAGGCGTACCCACAGGGCCCAAGGCCTGGGTCTCTGGTTTGTTTCTCAGGACTAGAGTTTACATGAAGTTGGTGGCAATGTGAATCCAGGTGCACAGAGACTGTTCTGGTGACTGACGGAGCAATGTCCTTCGACCGGATAAAGCAGGCCCTGCATTCTGGAGCGGAGGTCTTGCCTGGTGTGTGTGGCACCTGCTGCCCCTGCTGGCCCCTTTAACCTGATTGGAAGGTCACAGCGGGGTCTGATAGGTAGATTGAATCACCTAGGCATTCCGGGAGCGGGAAGACACCATGAACGGCAGGGAATCTGCACCTGCACCTTTGGGGTCCGGTCTGCTGCCCTTCCAGACTGGAGCTGGGCTCCTGGCGGAGCAGCAGCAAGGCAGAAGCATTGGGGTCCTGCAGCCCAGGGCTGCTTTGGTGGCGGACCCCCAGGAGGAGGTCCCAGGCTGCAGCGGGTGTGTAGGCGGGCGATAAAGTGGGAGCAGAGTCAGGGGAAGTTGGTAAGCATGCCAACAGTAGGGGTAAGACAGGCAGGGGGGAAGCCACAAAAGACTACAACAGGCCCGGCACAGTGAATCACACCTGTAATCCCAGTACTTTGGGAGGTTGAGGCAGTTGGATCACGAGGTCAGGTGATCCAGACCAGCCTGGCTAACATGGTGAAATGCCATCTCTACTAAAATTACAAAACATGAGCCAGGCGTGGTGGCAGATGCCTGCAGTCCCAGCTACTCGGGAGGCTGAGGCAGGAGAATGGCGGGAACCCGGGAGTCAGAACTTGTAGTGAGCCAAGAACAAGCCACTGCACTCCAGCCTGAGTGACAGAGTGAGACACTGTCTGGAAGAGAAAGAAAGAAAGAAAGAAAGAAAGAAAGAAAGAAAGAAAGAAAGAAAGAAAGAAAGAAGC
>NW_020259582.1:0-4895 GCF_003255815.1 Theropithecus gelada | reverse complement strand
GGTCAGCTAAACCAGAACCAAGAGAATGAACAAAGATTTCAATATCTAGTACATCTAGCTGAAATGCAATCTGTACAAAAAAATAAAGAAGTAGAGATGCACACACCTTCCCTGACAACATTGTGTCCCAAAGCAATGTCTTCTGTGCCCCTCATGAAGGAGCTCACTGTCCCTCACCACATGGGTAAGTGCTTCCAGGGTCTCTCAATTCCTCAACGGGAGGCAACACACATTTTAACACAGTACCTCAGCAATGGAAGTGGTGATAATTTACCTACTTTGATAAAGTTTCTGAAAAGATCCCTAGACTGCAACATTCTCCTTTGAAAGAAGACAGAAACGGCTTTCCAACTGCACAACATTGGCCTCCTTGCTTTTAAAAAAGTACCCTTGAAAGAGTCAAAACAATTTTGCCAAAAAAAAAATGCAGAAATTGAACTTTCTTATTTCATATCTCACAAAACATTACAACTATTAAAAACAGAGGCTCCTGGCATAAATATACAAATAGGGGTCAAAAGGATAGAATTGAGAGTCCAGAAATAAACACCACCCTTATTGTTCATTGCTCTTGCATAAGGGTGTCAAGATAATTTAATGGAGGAACAATCATCCTCTCAAATAACGGTGCAGAAACAACTAGGTAAAAACATGCAAAACAATAAACTTAGAGAACTATACTTCCAACTGTATCAAACAATTATCTAAAAATGGATCAGTGAGTTAATTATAAGATCTATAACCATGAAAACATCTTAGAAAAAGACATGAGGTAAAATTTAATGACCTCAAATGTGCCATGGATTCTCAGGTATGACCCAAATGCATGAAAAATAAAAAGAAAAATTGATAAATTGAGCTAAAGATGCAAGCCTTTTGTGCATCAAAATATTATCAAGAAAATAAAAAGACCAAACACAGAATGAGACATAATAGTTGCAAATCACGTAGACAATGGTTTCATGCCCAGAATATATAAAGAACTGCTACAACTCGACAACAAAAAGACAAACTACCCAATTTACATAAATGGGCAAAGAACTCAAATAGACATTTCTTCAAAGAAGATATGCAAATCATCAAGAGTCACCTGAAAAGAAACTCAACATCATTAGTCATTAGGAAAATACAAAGTCAAAACCACAAGGAGATATCATACTACACCTACAAATATGGCTACTATTCTTTTAAAATGTTAAATAACAAATGAAAGCCTTATGTAGAATTTGGAATCCTCATACATTGCTGGTGAGGTTATAAAAAGGTACAGCCACTAGGAGAAACAGTTGTGCTGTTCCTCAAGAAGCTAATCATAGAATTCTCATATGAAACAGTATCCATTCCTAGGTATATATCCAAAGAATTGAATCCAGGGACTCAAACAGGTACTCGCATGGGAATGTTGATTGCAGCATTACTCACAAAAGATAAAATATGAAAACAATCCAAGTGTTCATCAACATATGAATAAACAAATGTGGTCACACATACAACAGAATGTTAATCTGTCGTAAAGAGGAATGAAGCTCTGACATCCGCTGGAACATGCATGGTTTTTGGAAAATTATATTAAGTGAAATATGTCAGAAACAAAATAACAAATATGTATAATTCCATTTATATGCAACATCAAGAATAGGCAAATTCATAGAGAGATAGTAGAGATGATCAAGGTCTAGGGTGGAAAATACAGGGAGTTATTATTGTTGAAAAGCAGCAAAGTTTCAGTTTAAAATGATAAAAATTTTCTAGGAAAAATAGTGGTGATGGTAACTGAACACCGTGTATGTGGTTATTTCCACTTGATTGCACATTTTAAAGTGGTTATGTTTTTCTTTTAGTAGAGACAGGGTTTCACCATGTTGACCAGGATGGTCTTGAGCTCCTGGCCTCGTTATCCACCCGCCTTGGCCTCCCAAAGTGCTGGGATTACAGGCGTAAGCCACTGCACCCAGCCAACTGTGTATTCTTTATAACAGAGGCATATAAATTTAAAGGTGCTGGTTCTCTTGGGGCTGCCAGTAATATATCACCCATAAAATGAATAATCTTGCTATTAGAAAATTCTTTTCTACTGGGAACTAAAGCCTGATCTACATGTTACTGATACATGGTACTACTATTCAGCATTCCCTGAGGAAGCACTTCCCAATGAAATCAGGAAGTTGGCCTTTCATTATTAATAGCTGGTAATGTAAACGCAAATTTTTCTCTGTTCTGTTCTGTGAGAGGAATAGAATAAAAACAGTCCTTTAAGTCAATCACAATTATAGGCCAATCTTGAACAATCGCCACGGGGGAAGGGGTCCCGTAGGTTTTAGATTAGCGTTAATAGCAGGGAAGTCATGCAAAAGTTTCCATTTGCCAAACTTTTGGGAATGAGGAAATGGCCGAATTCCAAGGACTGTTAGACGGTTCTATATGACCGGATTTTAATTGTTCCTCAAATAATTCATGGGCTCTTTGTAATTTCTCTCCCTTCAGAGGTCACTGTTCTACCTAACTAAGATTTTGAGAGAGCCACATCGGGGCAGTGGAGTTAAAACAGTGGCCATAATTATAATATAAATGTAACTTAAATTTTAACAGAGAATTATAATTTGAGATGTTCCTGGTATACAAGGAACACATGAAATTTTACCATGGGCCGCCCGTGGAGCCAGAGAGCAGCGACGCAGGTCCTGGTCAACGGTCCCACTGCGCTTGCATAGGCACCTCTTTTTGTCTGCGTCCCTCCCTCCTCCTACCGCTGGGCAGAGGCTGCTGGCCTGGAGGACCCTGTCAGATTGGGCACTGCTGGCTTTTTTCCCGCTGAGCCTTTCCTAACGCACACCGCCTGCTTGGCTGCACAGCTTCGGTTTCTAATGCCTTTTCTTATCTCTTTATAAACATACACCTGACTGCCTTATTGATTTTGCATCACTGGGCAGGCTAAAACCTCCCCTTCAAATGTCGCTTGCTTAAGAAAGGGTCCCATAGCTGTAGTGTATGCCTTGTCTTTTTTCTTGCTTATTGGAGGAGGGGGCTCAGGCAAAACCTCCCTTTCCTCTTTGTTATTTTTGCCAGGTGATATTGGGGCTAAGGAACTTAGGGGTGGTAAAGTAGGTGACGGTTCTTTCTCCTTCCCCTTTTTAGGCTCTTCTGCGTATAATAGGAGCAGAGTCGCCCTCACTAAAGCCTATAGCATTAAAGATTATACTGGGACCCGTTGCTCTTGTGCATGAGGCCAGGAGATTTAGACCATCCTGGCTAACATGGTGAAACCCTGTCTCTACTAAAAATAGAAAAAAATTAGCCAGGCGTGGTGGCAGGCGCCTGTAGTCTCAGCTACTCAGGGGGCTGAGGCAGGAAAATGGTGTGAACCCAGGAGAGGGAGATTGCAGTGAGCTGAGATCGTGCCACTGCACTCTAGCCTGGGTGACAGAGCAAGACTCTGTCTCTAAAAAAGAATTAATAATTTTAAAAAACAGAAAAAACAAACAACAACAAAACAAAACAAAAAACAACAACAACAACAGAAATTTTTCTTCCCTCTTGTTCCCAAAGCTCTACGTCTAGCTTACCTTCTTTCAGGAACCATGGGTTAAATGATACAATTTGCATTAGGTCCCTTAATTGATCCTGCAAAACTGAGCCTCCACTGACTTTAAGCAGCTGTTTGAATACTTTTTGAATACTGCTTCTGCTGTGCTGATAACTGTTGTCCCCTGATAAAAACCCTACCCTGAACAATTCCCTCAAAATTGGAGATCTCAAGCAGGCACTGATGACCTACTGACTTACTGACTTATCGACTTACTGGCTTACCAACGCACAGTCTTCACCTTCTTTTTCAAGGGTTCTGTCGTGATTATTTGCAGCTATACCTCAGACCTGGGAACCAACATGCCAGGTCCTCACACGGGGCACCAACTGTCTGGGTCCAACCGGCAGACCCTGACCCAGAAATGGATGAACAAATACATTCAGACACAAATATCCAGTGAAAGAGCAGGCTAGGTGGCCAAGTCACTCACGGATACCTAGAAAGGTCCCGTAAAGAGTTAACAGCAGAGGCCCTGATCAGCCAGTGAAGTTTGCATTTATTTAGTACAGATTAAATGACAAAGGTCTTGAGTAAACACCACTAGAAGGTAACTGACATTGCAGACCTCCCAGAAAATAGTTCCCCTGAGCATAAGATTAAATGTTGGTTTTAGGACCGCCTGAGTAAACAAGATATTTAGATAAACTCCTCTACATTCCTGTGTATCTATGCCCTAAGCATTTAAGATAATTCAGCTGCCTTCAGCCAAACCTTTTACTGAAGCTATGTAAACCACCAGACTTCCAAGAAGGTTTGTGACTATTTCCTATAGCTATCTTTATAATTTTTCTTCTAAAACATTTCCCACCACCTTGACTGAAGTCCCACAGTTGAGAAGACAGGGAAAGGCATCATTAAGCAAGAAAAAGATAGAACAAGTTTGGCCATAAGAAAATAAAATGTTGGTCAGGTTTTTCTGTACAGATCAAAAAAAAAGGGAGATTAGGGCCATGCTATGAGGACATTGAATGGCAGCCTACGTAATGGGAACTTCATCCTACAGATAAGAGAAGTCACTGGAAAGCTTTGAGAAGGTCACAAACATGACAAACTGCATTTCCAGGAAGATTACTCTGACCAGTATTAGGCAAGTTAAGTTGGGAAATGATCTTCAACTTTGGAAACTTCATAGAAATTTCCAAAAGATCTATATTTCTTTTCTTTTCATGTTTAATTTTGAAATCATTTCAGATTTTCTAAAATGTTCCAAAAATAGGCAAAGTCCTCATATGCTTTTCATTCCTCTTCCCCAAATATTAACGTTATAGATATGCACCTAACAATCAAAATCAATAAATGATTATTAACA
>NW_020259581.1:0-4895 GCF_003255815.1 Theropithecus gelada | reverse complement strand
TCTCTTTGTTATCGGAGGATATTTCCTTTGGCCCTATAGTCTTAAAAGGGATCCGAAATATCTGCTCTCAAATCCCACAGAAATAAGGCTAGCAAAGAGATCCACGAAATACAGATGTATCTCTGTGAGTGGAAGTCACACATCACAGAACATTTTCACAGAAAGCTTCGTTTCAGGTTTTCTCTGAGGATATTTACTTTTTCCCCATAGCAGTCTATGGGCTTCCAAATATCACTTTGCGAATTCCACAAGAACAGGCTTAGCGAGCGTCTTCTTGAGAGGAAAGCTGTAAGTCTGTGAGATGAATTAACAGAAGACTAAGCAGTTTCTCAGAAAGCTTCTTTCCAGATTTCATCTGAGGATATATCGTTTTTCACCATACTCCTCTATGGGCTTCCAAATATCACTTTGCCAATTCCACAAGAACTGTCTTAGCGAAAGGCTTCTTGAGGGGAAAGCTCTAACTCTGTGAGATGATTTCACAGAACACATAGAAGTTTCTCAGAAAGCTTCTTTCTCTTTGTTATCGGAGGATATTTCCTTTGGCCCTATAGTCCTCAAAGGGATCCGAAATATCTCTTCTCAGAATCCAAAGAAATAAGGCTAGTAATGAGATCCACGAAATACAGATGTAACTCTCTGAGTGGAAGTCACACATCACAAAGCAGTTTCTCAGAAAGCTTCTTTCCAGTTATTCTCTGAGGATAATTTCTTTTTCACCGTAGCCCTCTACGGGCTTCCAAATATCACTTAGCGAATTCCACAGGAACAGCATTAGAGAGCGGCTGCTTGAGGGGAAAGCTGCAACTCTGTGAGATGAATTCTCAGAACACTAAGCAGTTTCTCAGAAAGCTTCTTTCCAGATTTCATCTGAGGATATTTCCTTTTTCACCATAGCCCTCTATGGGCTTCCAAATATCACTTTGCCAATTGCACAAGAACTGTCTTAGCGAAAGGCTTCTTCAGGGGAAAGCTGTAACTCTGTGAGATGATTTCACAGAACACAAAGAAGTTTCTCAGAAAGCTTCTTTCTCTTTGTTATTGGAGGATATTTCCTTTGGCCCTATATTCTTGAAAGGGATCCGAAATATCTGTTCTCAGATTCCACAGAAATAAGGCTAGCAAAAATACCCCGAAATACAGATATAACTCAGTGAGTGGAAGTCACACATCACAAAGCAATTTCTCAGAAAGCTTCTTTCCAGTTTTTCTCTGAGGATATTTTCTTTTTCACCATAGCCCTCTATGGGCTTCCAAATATCACTTTTGGAATTCCACAGGAACTGTCTTAGGGAAAGGACTCTTGAGTGGAAAGCTGTAACTCTGTGAGATGATTTCACAGAACACAAAGAAGTCTCTCTGAAAGCTTCCTTCTCTTTGGTATCAGAGGATATTTCCTTTGGCCCTATAGTCTTCAAAAGGATCCCGAGTATCAGTTCTCAGATTCCACAGAAATAAGGCTAGCAAAGAGATCCACGAAACACAGATGTAACTCTGTGAGTGGAAGTCACACATCACGGAGCAGTTTCTCAGAAAGCTTCTTTCCAGTTATTCTCTGAGGATATTTTATTTTTCACCATAGCCCTCTATGGGCTTCGAAATATCACTTTCCGAACTCAACAAGAACAGGCTTAGCGAGCAGTTTCTTGAGGAGAAAGCTGTAACTCTGTGAGATGAATTAACAGAACACTAAGCAGTTTCTCAGAAAGCTTCCTTCCAGATTTCATCTGAGGATATTTCCTTTTTCCCCATAGCCGTCTATGGGCTTAGAAGTATCACTTTCCCAATTCCACAAGTACTGTCTTAGCGCAAGGCTTCTTGAGAGGAAAGCCTTAACTCTGTGGGATGATTTCACAGAACACAAAGAAGTTTCTCAGAAAGCTTCTTTCTCTTTGTTATCGGAGGATGTTTCCTTTGGCCCTATAGTTTTCAAAGGGATCCGAAATATCTGTTCTCACATTCCACAGAAATAAGGCTAGCAAAGAGATCCACGAAATACAGATGTAAGTCTCTTAGTGGAATTTACACATCACAAAGCAGTTTCTCAGAAAGCTTCTTTCCAGTTTTTCTCTGAGGATATTTTCTTTTTCACCATAGCCCTCTACGGGCTTCCAAATATCACTTTGCGAATTCCAAAAGAATAGGCTTAGCGAGCAGCTACTTGAGGAGGAAGCTGTAACTCTGTGAAATGAATTCACAGAACACTAAGCAGTTTCTCAGAAAGCTTCTTTCCAGATTTCATCTGAGGATATTTCCTTTTTCACCATAGCCCTCTAAGGGCTTCCAGATATCACTTTGCAAATTTCACAAGAACTGTCTTAGCGAAAGGCTTCTTGAACGGAAAGCTGTAACTCTGTGAGATGATTTCACAGAACACAAAGAAGTTTCTCAGAAAGCTTCTTTCTCTTTCTTATGGGAGGATATTTCCTTTGGCCCTATAGTCTTCAAAGGGATCCGAAATATCTTTTCTCAGATTCCATAGAAATAAGGCTAGCAAAGAGATCCACGAAATACAGATGTAACTCTGTGAGTGGAAGTCAAACATCACAAAGCAGTTTCTCAGAAAGCTTCTTTCCAGTTTTTCTCTGAGGATATTTTCTTTTTCACCATAGCCCTCTATGGGCTTCCAAATATCACTTTGCGAATTCCACAAGAACAGGCTTAGCGAGCGGCTTCTTCAGGGGAAAGCTGTTACCTGTGAGACGAATTAACAGTTCACTAAGCAGTTTCTCAGAAAACTTCTTTCCAGATTTCATCTGAGGATATTTGCTTTTTCACCATAGCCCTCTATGGCCTTCCAAATATCGCTTTGTCAATTCCACAAGAACTGTCTTAGCGAAAGGCTTCTTGAGGGTAAAGCTGTAAATCTGTGAGATGATTTCACAGAACACAGAGAAGTTTCTCAGAAAGCTTCTTTCTCTTTGTTATCGGAGGATATTTCCTTTGACCCTACACTCTTCAAAGGGATCCGAAATGTCTGTTCTCAGATTCCACAGAAATAAGGCTAGCAAAGAGATCCAAGACACACAGATGTACCTCTGTGAGATGAATTAACAGAACACTAAGCAGTTTCTCAAAAAGCTTCTTTCCAGATTTCATCTGAGGATACTTCCTTTTTCACCATAGCCCTCTATGGGCTTCCAAATATCACTTTGCCAGTTCCACAAGAACTGTCTTAGCGAAAGGCTTCTTCAGGGGAAAGCTGTAACTCTGTGAGATGATTTCACAGAACACAAAGAAGTTTCTCAGAAAGCTTCTTACTCTTTGTTATCGGAGGATATTTCCTTTGGCCCTATAGGGTTCAAAGGGATCCGAAATATCTATTCTCAGACTCCACAGAAATAAGGCTAACAAAGAGATCCACGAAATACAGATGTAACTCTGTGAGATGAATTAACAGAACACTAAGCAGATTCTCAGAAAGTTTCTTTCCAGATTTCACCTGAGGATATTTCCTTTTTCACCATAGCCCTCTATGGGCTACCAAATATCACTTTGCCAATTCCACAAGAACTGTCTTAGCGAAAGGCTTCTTGAGGGGAAAGCTGTAACTCTGTGAGATGATTTCACAGAACAAAAAGAAGTTTCTCAGAAAGCATCTTTCTCTTTGTTATAGGAGGATATTTCCTTTGGCCCTAACGTCTTCAAAGGCATCCGAAATATCTGTTCTCAGAATCCACAGAAATAAGGCTACCAAAGAGATCAACGAAATACAGATGTAACTCTGTGAGTGTAAGTCACACATCACAAAGCAGTTTCTCAGGAAGCCTCTTTCCAGTTTTTCTCTGAGGATATTTTCTTTTTCACCATAGCCCTCTAAGTGCTTCCAAATATCACTTTGCGAATTCCACAAGAACAGGCTTAGCGAGCGGCTTCTTGAGGGGAAAGCTGTAACCCTGTGAATTGAATTCACAGAACACTAAGCAGTTTCTCAGAAAGCTTCTTTCCAGATTTCCTCTGAGGAGATTTCCTTTTTCACCATACCCCTCTATGGGCTTCCAAATATCACTTTGCCAATTCCATAAGAACTGTCTTAGCGAAAGGCTTCTTGAGGGGAAAGCTGAAACTCTGTGAGATGATTTCACCGAACACAAAGAAGTTTCTCAGAAAGCTTCTTTCTCTTTCTTATCGGAGGATATTTCCTTTTACCCTATAGTCTTCAAAGGGATTCGAAATATCTGTTCTCATATTCCACAGAAATAAGGATAGCAAAGAGATTCACGAAATACAGATGTAACTCAGTGAGTGGAAGTCACACATCACAGAGCAGTTTCTCAGAAAGCTTCCTTCCAGTTTTTCTCTGAGGATGTTTTCTTTTTCACCATAGCCCTCTATGGGCTTCCAAATATCACTTTGCCAATTCCGCAAGAACTGTCTTAGCGAAAGGCTTCTTGAGGTTAAAGCTGTAACTCTGTGAGATGATTTCACAGAACACAAAGAAGTTTCTCATCAAGCTTCTTTCTCTTTGTTATCGGAGGATATTTCCTTTGGCCCTATAGTCTTCAAAGGGATCCGAAATATCTGTTCTCAGATTCCACAGAAAAAAACCTAGCAAAGAGATCCACGAAATACAGATGTAACTCTGCGAGTGGAAGTCACACATCACAGAGCAGTTTCTCATCAAGCTTCTTTCCAGTTTTTCTCTGAGGGTATTTTCTTTTTCACCATAGCCCTCTATGGGCTTCCAAATATCACTTCACGAATTCCACAAGAACAGGCTTAGCGAGCGACTTCTTGAGGGGAAAGCTGTAACTCCGTGAGATGAATTCACAGAACACTAAGTAGTTTCTCAGAAAGCTTATTTCCAGAATTCATCTGAGGATATTTACTTTTTCACCATAGCCCTCTATGGGCTTCCAAATATCACTTTGCCAATTCCACAATAACTATCTTAG
>NW_020259580.1:0-4897 GCF_003255815.1 Theropithecus gelada | reverse complement strand
TAGTCATTCAGGAGCAGGTTGTTCAGTTTCCATGTAGTTGAGCGGTTTTGATTGAGTTTCTTAGTCCTGAGTTCTAGTTTGATTGCACTGTGGTCTGAGAGACGGTTTGTTATAATTTCTGTTCTTGTACTTAAGGGAATACTTGAAGCCATGTAATTCATATAGAAAAGAGGTGTATTTGGCCCACAGTTCTGCAGGCTGTACAAGAAACACGGCACCAGCATTTGCTTTTTGAGAGGGTTTCAGGATGTTTCCACTCATGGCAGAAGGTGAAGGAGAGCCAGCATCAGATAGCAAGAGTGGAAAGAAGAGAGAGAGGTAGGAGGGAGGTTCCAAGTTCTTTTTAGCAGTCAGTTCTCTAAGGAACTAATAGAGCAAGAACTCATTCATTACTTCAAAACTGGTATCAAGCTGTTTAAGAGGGACCCACCCCCATGACTCAAGCCCTTCCCAATAGACTCCACCTCCAACATTGGGCATCAAATTTTGACATGAGATCAGGAGGAGACAAATATCCAAACTATATCAGGTTGTAAAGCTGGAATCTAAATCTTCTAGATCAGAAATCAGCAAATTACGGCCCAAAGGCCAAATCTGATTGAGCACCTAGTTTGTAAATAAAATTTTATTGGAACACAGACAGACTTGTCAGTTTATGTATTGTCTTTGGTTGCTTTCATACACACACCAGTAGAGTTGAGTAGGTGCAACAAAAACTGTATGACCTGCAAAGTAAAAAATATTATCTCTTTGACACCTTCCAGAAAAAAGAAATCTGTCAACTTCTGTCCTAGCACATAGGTTTATGATTTTTCACTATAATACCTAGCTCCTAGCTCTGCAAGACCACTCTAATTTTTTTCTTGTCAGATCTTTACCCCTGTTCTGTGGCCTCTATCTTCCAAGTCCTATTTGGCTAATCACTTGCAGAATGGAGTGCAAAAATTAAATTCATCTGATTCAGAAATCAGCATATACATTATACATTTGTATTTTAAATGCAGTAGTGGAAAAGTAAAAAAAAAAAAAAAAAAAAAAAAAAAAAAAAAAAAACCTTTAATCACTTACACACCTGCATAAGAGACATGCTGCAACACAAATATACTGATCTCATTATTATTATTGGGTTGTTGAGCACTAGCAATGGTAAAACACATAAAGCCACAATCACTAGCCTAAAGCCTTTCAGCTGAAGCAAAGCACACAGCTTAAAATCAGAAGCGAGCACTAGAAAAACTGGTGAAATCTCTGAGGTGTGATTGAGCTCGCAGACATAAGCATTGAATAAGGATGTTCGCTCTGTATCACAAACCCCACAGTCGCAGAAATATTCAGTGACTGAGTATTATGGGGTTTTCTGATTCAGTGCACACATATGTGTGTGATATTTCAATTGTTACAACTCCATTGCTTTTGTAACTGTTTTTAATTACTCTTGAGACCATTTCTCAGTATGAGCTGAGCATATGGGCACTTTGCATTTTTAAAATCCTACTTTTGGAGTTATCCATGAGCTGAAAAACCCCAGCATTTTTTTTTTCAAGTGTAATTAAGGTATTTCAGAAGCATTCACATGAGCAGCAGGATGGAAGCAGCTTACTGGGTCTTCATTGGGTCACTACCATGAGAGCTCTCCCTCGGAGAACTTCGCACACAATGGCGTGTTTGTGGTTACTGGAAGCTATTCAGTCATTTATTTGACAGAGATTAATTAAAGAAATACTGTGAACACAACTCTGGATGAGGAGAATCCTTGCATTAATAATATCTTATAAGATAGTCATTGAATTATTCATTCATTTTCCAATTGTTTATTGAGGACCTACTACATGTTGAGCTCTATGCCAGACACTTCGAATAGAATGGGACACACACACACGCACACACACACACAGAGACATGTATACACACTTATTTATTTATTTCTGCACTTCTTGAGCCTAAATGACTTTGGAATGTACATAAGACTTGACAAAGCATATAAGCAACAAAGGATTCATACTGAGAACATATAAAGAATTCCTATAACTGAATTTTTTTTAAAAAAAGACAGAAATCTCAATAGAAAAATGGGCAAAATATGTGAATAGACTCTTTACGAAAGAGAACAGATAGTCAACTTGTCAGCCACCAGAGAATTGCAAATTCAAACTACAATGTGATACCACTAAATGCCCACTTTAGAATGGCTAAAATTAAGAATTCAGAAAATACTAAGAGTGGGCACAACTGAAACTCTTTTTACTGCTGATAGGAGTGTTGATTGGTAAAACCACCTTAGAAAACTTTTCCATTACCAACTAAATTAGAACATACCCATGACCTTATATTTTCTATCCTAGGAAATACATTCCTATGTTCACCAAAACACACAAAGTAGAATGCTGATAGCAGCACTATTTGTAATAGCTCCAAATGGGATACTATCCAAATACCCATCAACAGTGGAATGAAATAAATTATGGAATTTTCACCCAAATGGAATATTATATAGCAGAGTAAATTATTTACAACTCTATGTAACAATGTAGGTGAATCTTACGAACATAAGCTTGAATCAGAAAGACAATAGGCAGAAAAGAATAATGACTGTGTGATTTGATTTATGCAGGCTAAAAACTGATTGGTAGCTTTGGAAGTCAAGATGGTGGTTAATTCCAATGTGGGCCTAAAGAAGTCAGAAACAGACAGAGGCATAAGGGGCATCCTATGGCCCGTTAGAACTCTTTTACTCCATTTGTGTGCTAGTTACCTGGGCATATTCACGTTTTGAAAACCTATTGAGCTGTATGCATATGATTTGTTTTACTAAAAGTGCATATGAGGCATTCCACAATCAAGAGTTAAAATAAGCTCCAAAGTGAGTTCCTGGGAGGGGACTATCCCTTCCCTATAGGAAATGGTCTCCAGTGGTAACGCTGGTACCAAGCTCTAAAGAATGGACATGGTTTTAGTCCACAGAAAGCAGATAAGGCATTCCATGAGGAGCAAAATGTTCTTTGCAGAAGAGCGGACATAAGAAAATATGGAGCAATTTGTGAAACATGAGATCTGTGGAAGAGGAATAAATCAAGCTAGAAAGGTAAGCGCTAGCCAGAATGTGGAGACCCTTAAGAGAGGCCCTCGGCTTTCATGAAATAGGCAGTGGGGAGACATTCAGGGGTTCTAAGCAGGGCAGAGATTATCAGAGCTGTATTCAGGGAAGATTAACTTGGCAGTTGTATTGCAGAGTGAATTAGAAAGTGGAGAAACAGGGGAAAGGGAGACCAATTTGGATGTAATTGTAATTGTCTGAGTGGTATGTAATTAGGCCTAAATTAGGGTGGTAGTATGAGTGGAAAAGAAGAGATGTATGGAAGAGGCATTAGAGGAGACAAAGAAACTTATTGGAATTTTTTTGTTGTTGTTGAGGGAGATAGAAGAGCCCAGGGAAGTCAATCTGGGAGATTGGAAGATAAATCATACCATTAACTGAAATAGATAAATTAGGATCTCTTCCTTGAGAGCAAGGGCTGAGCACTGGTAAGTTCTTGTTTCTCATATACCAAAGCTGCTCCTGAACATAACAGCTGTGTGCAACTCAATGTGGAGACTTAGGCCTCTCAGGAAAAATGACATGGTACTTTCCCAGCCATCCATATATACAGTAGATTCTGATTTTCTTATAGAATAGAAGCTGCCCAGCTAAAAGGTACATTTTCCAATCTACTTTGTAGATGAGAGTGGCAGTATGAGTGGGTTGTAAGGAAAGGTAAATTGTGTAACTTTAAGCCTGTACCCTTAAAGGGAGATAGAACGTTCTTCTCCTATTCCTCTCATCCTGCTTGCTGAAATACAGGTGTGATGGCAATAACTAAAGCAGTCCTCAAGGACCATGAGTGCAAGCTGCAAGACAAAAGCAAGACAGAGGCAGTCTGAGTCCTTGATGACTGTAGAACACTTCACTATCCCAGATAGTCTCTTTGGATCTTTATGTGGCAGAGAAATAATATCTTGTTTATGTCACTGATAGTTTGCATCTCTCTCTATTACTGTAACTAAATTGATATCTTAAATAATTCAGATCCCAAACTTGTAGTTTTGATCCCTGAGATATTTTTCCTTATATTAAACTATCATTTTCTGAGCAATTATTAGATATTTGACACTCTACCAGGTGCCAATGTTAAACAATTCATTAATGTTGAGCCTACTCCCCTAACACCGATGACCATTCCTGAAAATGTGTGGCAATATCTCAAACATGGCTTAACCATAACAAAAACTGCCATTTATTGGACACTTTCAAAATGTGAGCACTAAGTTTATATAACCAGCCTAAGACCATTAAAAATTAGTTCCCATTTTTAGCCTCATTCTACAGATGAGAAAACTGAGCCACCAAAATCTTACAAAACTTTCCTCAAGGTGATATTGCTAATGGTCAGAATTTTCTCTCTCCAGTGTCCACTCTTAATGACATGACAGTACAAATTGCCTCACTGAAACAGCATGAAGATAAATCAGTTTGAATTTATCTCCACCACTGGCAAAAAGAGTCTGAAGCCAAGTCATAGAAAAGATCAAAGATTCCTAGTTCATAGATGCAGGCTTTTGCTCTGACTTCTCATAATGAAAACTGATGGTTCTGAAACCTCTCTCTCTTGCAGCAACAGATACAGAACGTGGTTCTTTGCTTTCCTGTTGGAGAGGACAAGTTGAGTGAAGCAAGGAGAAAAGGATGGAGAGAAAAGGTAAAGAAGAATCTGAGTGAGAACATCTTCACTTGAAAATCCAAGTTATTTTTTCCTGAGGTTAGCAAACTAATTTAGAAACAACATGAAAAGCAGGACTTTAAGATATTCCTGAAAATTTAAGTCTCTAATCCATCTTGAATTAATTTTCGTATAAGGAGTAA
>NW_020259579.1:0-4898 GCF_003255815.1 Theropithecus gelada | reverse complement strand
TGCTCGGTTTTCAGACAACCCCAAAGATTTACTGTCTTTACTGGATAGTGTCATGTTCACCCACCAGCCCACTTGGGACGATTGTCAGCAGCTCCTCCGAATCTTGTTTACCACGGAAGAGCAAGAGAGAATACAGGTAGAAGCTAGAAAGCTGGTCCCGGGGGACGACGGTCAACCGACTGCCAACCCCGACCTGATAAACGCGACCTTTCCTCTGACCAGGCCGGCGTGGGACTACAACACGGCAGAAGGTAGGGGACGGCTACGCCTTTATCGCCAGACTCTAATGGCAGGTCTCCGGGCAGCTGCTCGCAAGCCCACTAATTTGGCTAAAGTATATTCTACTCTACAAGAAAAGACAGAGAGCCCAGCCACCTACTTAGAAAGATTAATGGAAGCTTTTAGACAGTACACCCCCATAGATCCAGAGGCTCCAGGAAGTCAGGCAGCTGTTGTAATGTCTTTCGTAAATCAGGCAGCCCCAGATATTAAAAGAAAACTCCAGAAATTAGAAGACTTGGAAGGAAAGCGGATTCAGGACCTCCTTCAGATAGCCCAGCAGGTTTACAATAACAGAGATACTCCAGAAGAAAGGCAATTTAAGGCCACTGAAAAAATGACCAAGGTCCTGGCAGCAGTAGTACAGAAAGAGCATCTACAGCCAGAGTACACCCAACCCAGGCGGCCCCCCAGGCATGATAATCTGAAAAAAGACCAATGTGCCTACTGCAAGGAGGCTGGCCACTGGGTAAGAGACTGCCCCAAAAAGAAACAACGAGGACAGGGACCCCCTAGGTCTACACCCGTACTAGTCACTCAAAATGAAGACTAGGGAAGACGGGGTTCGGATCCCCTCCCTGAACCTAGGGTAACTTTGCAAGTGGAGGGGTCCCCAGTCCAGTTCTTGGTCGATACGGGAGCACAGCACTCAGTCTTAGTTAAAACTAATGGAAAATTATCCTCCAAGTCCTCGTGGGTACAAGGGGCCACAGGAGTTAAAAAATACCCATGGACAACACAAAGAACAGTAAACCTCGGAGCCAAGAATGTAACCCATTCTTTCCTGGTTATCCCTGAGAGCCCTTGTCCCCTATTAGGGAGAGACCTGTTAACTAAAATGGGAGCACAGATCCATTTCCTCCCTGAGGGGCCCATCGTGACCAACTCCCACAATCAACCCGTGTCCGTCCTAACTATAACCCTAGAAGATGAGTACCGGCTCCACCAGGAGCAAACGGCCCCTGACCAGGACATAGCAATCTGGCTCCAGCAATATCCAGAAGCTTGGGCGGAAACGGGGGGCTTAGGACTAGCAAAACACCGTCCTGCTTTATTTGTTGAACTTAAACCTGGGGCAGACCCTGTGCGGGTACGCCAATACCCGATGCCCCTAGAGGCCAAGAAAGGAATTGCCCCGCATATCCGCCGGCTCCTTGACCAAGGGATCCTCCGCTCATGTCACTCACCCTGGAATACTCCATTGTTGCCGGTACGAAAACCTAATAGTGGAGAATACAGACCTGTACAAGACTTAAGAGAAATCAATAAGAGGGTTGTGGACATACATCCAACTGTGCCTAACCCATATACCCTCCTAAGCACCCTAAACCCTAAACATCAATGGTACACTGTTTTAGATTTGAAAGATGCTTTCTTCAGTTTGCCTTTAGCCCCTCAGAGCCAAAAGCTCTTCGCCTTCGAGTGGAATGACCCTGATAGAGGCATAAGTGGCCAACTGACATGGACCAGACTGCCGCAAGGATTCAAAAACTCTCCTACCCTGTTCGATGAGGCCCTCCATGAAGACCTGGGTGAGTACCGATGCAAACACCCTGAAATAACCTTACTACAGTATGTTGATGACCTCCTGATTGCTGCTGAGACCCAAGAAGCTTGCATCCAAGGGACCAAGGGTCTCTTACAAGCTCTGGGAAATTTAGGCTACCGAGCCTCAGCAAAGAAAGCTCAAATCTGTAAGTCAGAGGTAACATACCTAGGGTACCTGCTTAAAGAAGGGCAGCGCTGGTTAACAGACGCCCGAAAACAAACTGTTCTGCAGATCCCTAGGCCGCAATCCACCCGACAAGTGAGGGAATTCCTGGGGTCAGCGGGGTTTTGCAGACTATGGATACTTGGGTTCGCAGAACTGGCTAAACCCTTATATCAGGCAACACGGGGGCAGCAGCCATTTAAGTGGACAGACGAAGCCGAGTCGGCTTTCCAACAGATTAAAACCGCCCTACTCTCCGCGCCTGCACTGGGACTACCTGATGTTACCAAGCCCTTCCACTTATACGTAGATGAAAATAAAGGTATCGCCAAGGCAGTAATAACTCAAAACTTAGGCCCCTGGCGGAGGCCAGTTGCCTACCTGTCAAAAAAGTTAGACCCAGTGGCTGCCGGGTGGCCCCCTTGTCTCCGAATGATTGCAGCCACGGCTCTGATGGTGCAGGATGCTGATAAGCTTGTCATGGGGCAAGAATTGCGGGTCGTCACTCCACATGCCATCGAAGGTGTACTCAAACAGCCACCTAATCGATGGATGAGTAACGCCCGACTCACCCACTACCAAGGACTACTACTAAATCCTCTCAGGATAACTTTCCTGCCCCCAACAACCTTAAACCCTGCCTCGCTGCTGCCCAACCCGGACCTGAATGCCCCACTCCACAATTGCACCGAGATACTAGCTCAGGTGCACGGAGTTAGAGAAGACCTGCAGGATCGCCCGCTTCCTGAAGCCGACCTCGTCTGGTTCACTGATGGGAGCAGCTTCATGCATCAGAGCCAGAGGTACGCTGGAGCGGCAGTGACTTCAGAGACTGAGGTAATCTGGGCGGAACCCCTGCCCCCGGGGACATCGGCCCAGAAGGCCGAACTGATAGCTCTCACCCAAGCTCTTACCTTAGGGGCGGGGAAGAAGCTGACGGTATATACAGACAGCCGATATGCTTTTGCAACGGCGCATATACCTGGGGCCATTTACAGGGAGCGGGGGTTACTGACGGCTGAAGGAAAGGAGATAAAAAACAAGCAAGAAATCCTAGCCCTGCTAACAGCCCTATGGAGGCCAGAAAAATTGGCCATTGTGCATTGCCCAGGGCATCAGAAACTAACTACCCCAACTGCTCAAGGCAACTTTCTGGCGGACCAAACTGCAAGAAAGGTGGCGAAGACTCCCAGCCAACTCCTTGCACTCCAGCTCCCTGACCCGGGCCCCCGGGACTTGCCATATTTCCCTGAATATTCAGAACAAGATCTCCAGTGGATTGACAAACTTCCCCTGAAACAGATCCAGAATGGGTGGTGGACTGATACTAACGACCAAACTATCCTACCAGAAAAATTAGGACAACAAGTGTTAGAACACATCCACCGAACCACCCACCTGGGTGCTCGGCGGATGATAGACCTGATCAGACGCTCTAAGCTCAAATTCAGACATACAGCCGAGATGGCCAGCGACATCGTGACAAGTTGCAAAGTCTGCCAGCTTAACAACGCCTACCCCCAATCCCGGGCTGCAACGGGAACAAGGCTCAGGGGAACCAGGCCCGGTATGTACTGGGAAGTAGATTTTACTGAGATAAAGCCAGGAAAATATGGGTATCGGTACTTACTTGTCTTTGTAGATACTTTTTCAGGGTGGACTGAAGCATTCCCCACCAAGAAGGAAACTTCTCAGGTTGTAGCAAAGAAAATCCTGGAAGATATCCTCCCCAGGTATGGCTTCCCCGTCCAGATAGGGTCAGACAATGGGCCGGCCTTCGTCGCTAAGGTAAGTCAGGATTTGGCTTCCATCCTTGGGGCAAATTGGAAACTACATTGTGCTTACAGGCCCCAGAGTTCAGGACAGGTAGAGAGAATGAATCGGACCTTAAAAGAGACCTTAACTAAATTGACTATGGAGACTGGCGCTAATTGGGTGGTCCTTCTCCCCTACGCTCTGTTCCGGGCCCGTAACACCCCTTACAGACTGGGCCTTACTCCTTATGAAATTATGTATGGCAGACCCCCACCCTTAGTTCCCGGCCTTAAAGGTGATCTGCTCAAGTCTGAAACAGAAAATGTCTCTGAACTCTTGTTTTCCCTACAAGCCTTGCAGAAAATTCATCAAGAAATCTGGCCCAAGCTGAAGGAACTATATGAGACCGGTCCCCCGCCGACACCCCATCCGTACCAGCCGGGGGACTGGGTCCTAGTCAAGCGACACCGACAAGAAACCCTAGAACCCAGGTGGAAAGGACCACTCCAGGTACTATTGACCACACCCACCGCCCTGAAGGTAGAAGGCATCGCATCATGGATCCACTACACCCACGTCAAGCCAGTGGACCCAACCTCCGATCTTCTGGGACCAATCACGGCGGCGGCTGAAGCACCGGACACGTGGACTGTAGACAGAGCTAGGAACAACCCCTTAAAACTCACCCTGCGCCGGCAGCATAGCTCACTGCAAACATGCAGTTAGGTAGTCTAACCCTAACGTTAGTCGCCCTAGTGGCTGCTGGGGAAATCACAAAACCAGCTCATAATCCCTTTGTCTGGAGATTCTGGCTTTATGAAAACCGAACCCACCCTGGGCAACCTCATAAGCCTGGAAAATTATTGGCCAGTGCTGATTGCCCTTCCTCAGGGTGCAACAGCCCAATTCTACTAAATTTTACTGGTTTCCAAATAGCCAAACCTATGACAGCAACAATATGCTTTGAGTTTGATCAGACTAAATATAATTGTAAACACTATTGGTGGCACCAAAATGCCGGCTGTCCTTATAACTATTGTAACATCCATAGACCCCGTTATTGGGGAGAGAGAAAACAGTTAGACCCTAAGTGGCCCTTCCATCGTAGACGGGATGGAGACTTTTCATATACATGGATAGTCAGAGACCCCTG
>NW_020259578.1:0-4899 GCF_003255815.1 Theropithecus gelada | reverse complement strand
TCTTTTTCTAGCATGTGGAATAGTGTCAAATGAACTGCTACCAACTCTTCTTTGAATGTCTGGTAGAATTCAGCTGTGAATCTGTCTGGTCCTGGAATTTGTTTTGTTATTAATTTTTAAATTATCTTTTCCTTCTTGCTGCTTTTTATTGGTCTGTTCAGGGTTTTGAATTCTTTCTGATTTAATCTAGGAGGGTTTTATATTTCCAGGAATTTATTCATCCCCTCTAACTTTTCTAGTTTATGTGCATAAATGTGTTCATAGTACCTTTGAATGATCGTTTTTATTTCTGTGACATTGGTGGTAATGGCTCCCATTTCACTTCTAAATGAGCTTATTTGACCCTTCTTTCTTATTTTCTTGGTTAATCTTGCCAATGATCTATCAATTTTATTTATTTTTCCAAAAAGCCATCTTTGCATGTTATTTATAGTTTTTATTATTTTGTTTCAACTTCCTTTAGTTCTGCTCTGATCTTGGTTGTTTTCTTTCTTCTGTTCGGTTTGGCTTTGGTATGTTCTTGTTTCTTGAATATCTAGAAATGTAACCTTAGATAGTCTATTTGTGCTCTTTCAGTCATTTTGATGTAGGCATTTAAAACTATGAACTTTGAGCACACTCTTTGCAGAATTCCAGATGTTTTGATAGGATGCATCACTATTGTCCAGTTCAAAGAGTTTTTGAATTTCCATCTTGATTTCATATTTGACCCAGTGATCATTCTGGAGTAAGTTATTTATTTTCCATGTGTTTCCATGGTTTTCAAGGTTCCTTTGGAATTGATATCCGGTTTTATTCTACAGTTGTCTGAGAGAGTACTTCATATAATTTCAATTTTCTTTTTTTATTATACTTTAAGTTCTAGGGTACATGTCACAACGTGCAGGTTTGTTACATATGTATACTTGTGCCATGTTGGTGTGCTGCACCCATCAACTCGTCAGCACCCATCAACTTGTCATTTACATCAGGTATAACTGCCAATGTCATCCCTAACCCCTCCCCATAATAGGCCCCAGTCTGTGATGTTCCCCTTCCAGAATTCAAGTGATCTCAGTGTTCAATTCCCACCTATGAACGAGAGCATGCGGTGTTTGGTTTTCTGTTCTTGCGATAGTTTGCTGAGAATGATGGTTTCCAGCTGCATCCATGTCCCTACAAAGGACACGAACTCATCCTTTTTTAAGGCTGCATAGTATTCCATGGTGTATATGTGCCACATTTTCTTAATCCGGTCTGTCACTTATGGACATTTGGGTTGATTCCAAGTCTTTGCTATTGTGAATAGTGCTGCAATAAACATATGGGTGTATGTGTCTTTATAGTAGCATGATTTATAATCCTTTGGGTATATACCCAGTAATGGGATGGCTGGGTCATATGGTACTTCTAGTTCTAGATCCTTGAGGAATCCCCATACTCTTTTCCACAATGGTTGAACCAGTTTACAATCCCACCAACAGTGTAAATGTGTTCCAATTTCTCCACATCCTCTCCAGCACCTGTTGTTTCTTGACTTTTTAATGATTGCCATTCTAACTGGTGTGAGATGGTATCTCATTGTGGTTTTGATTTGCATTTCTCTGATGGCCAGTGATGATGAGCATTTTTTCATGTGCCTGCTTGCTGTACACATGTCTTCTTTTGAGAACTGTCTGTTCATATCCTTTGCCCACTTTTAGATGGGGTTTGTTGTTTTTTTCCTTACAAATTTGTCTGTGTTCTTAGTAGGTTCTGGATATTAGCCCCTTGTCAGATGAGTAGATTGCAAAACTTTTCTCCCATTCTGTAGGTTGTCTGTTCACTGTGAGGGTAGTTTCTTTAGCTATACAGAAGCACTTTAGTTTAATTAGATCCCTTTTGTCAATTTTGGCTTTTGTTGCCTTTGCTTTCGGTGTTGTAGACATGAAGTCCTTGCCCATGCCTATGTCCTGAATGGCATTACCTAGGTTTTCTTCTAGGGTTTTTATGGTTTTAGGTCTAACATTTAAGTCTCTAATCCAACTTGAATTAATTTTGATATAAGGAGTAAGGAAAGGATCCAGTTTCAGCTTTCTACTTATGGCTAGCCAATTTTCTCAGCACCATTTATTAAATTGGGAATCCCTTCCCCATTTCTTGTTTTTGTCAGGTTTGTCAAAGATCACATGGCTGTAGATGTGTGGTATTATTTCCGAGGGCTCTGTTCTGTTCCATTGGTCTATATCTCTGTTTTGGTACCAGTACCATGCTGTTTTGGTTACTGTAACCTTGTAGTACAGTTTGAAGTCAGGTAGTATGAAGCCTCCAGCTTTGTTCTTTTAACTTATTATAATCTTGGCAATGCAGGCTCTTTTTTGGTTCCCTATGAACTTTAAAGCAGTTTTTTCCAATTCTGTGAAGAAAGTCATTGGTAGCTTGATGGGGATGGCATTGAATCTATAAATGACCTTGGGCAGTATGGTCATTTTCACGATATTGGTTCTTCCTATCCATGAGGATGGTATGTTCTTCCATTTGTTTGTGTCCTCTTTTATTTCACGGAGGAGTGGTTTGTAGTTCTCCTTGAAGAGGTCCTTTACATCCCTTGTAAGTTGGATTCCTAGGTATTTTGTTCTCTTTGAAGCAATTGTGAATGGTACTTCATTCATGATTTGGCTCTCTGTTTGTCTGTTATTGGTGTATAAGAATTCTTGTGATTTTGGTATATTGATTTTGTATCCTGAGACTCTGCTGAAGTTACTTATCAGCTTAAGTGGATTTGGGGCTGAGACGATGGGGTTTCCTAAATATACAGTCATGTCATCTGCAAACAGGGACAATTTGACTTCTTCTTTTTCTAACTGAATACCCTTGATTTCTTTCTCTTGCCTAATTGCCCTAACCAGAACTTCCAACACTACGTTGAATAGGAGTAGGGAGAGAGGGCATCCCTGTCTTGTGCCAGTTTTCAAAGGGAACACTTCCAGTTTTTGCACATGCAGTATGATATTGGCTGTGGGTTTGTCAAAAATAGCTCTTATTATTTTGAGATACGTTCCATCAATACCGAATTTATTGAGAGTTTTTAGCATGAAGTGGTGTTGAATTTTGTCAAAGGCCTTTTCTGCATCTATTGAGATAATCCTGTGGTTTTTGTCTTTGGTTCTGTTTATATGCTAGATTACGTTTATTGATTTCCGTATGTTGAACCAGCCTTGCATCCCAGGGATGAAGCCCACTTGATCATGGTGGATAAGCTTTTTGATGTGCTGCTGGATTCGGTTTGCTGGTATTTTATTGAGGAGTTTTCATGACTATTCATCAGGGATATTGGTCTAAAATTCTTTTTTTGTTGTGTCTCTGCCAGGCTTTGGTATCAGGATGATGTTGGCCTCATCAAATGAGTTAGGGAGGATTCCCTCTTTTTTCATTGATTGGAATCGTTTCAGAAGGAATGGTACCAGCTCCTCCTCGAACCTCCGGTAGCATTCGGCTGTGAATCCATCTGGTTTTGGACTTTTTTTTGGTTGGTAGGCTCTTAATTATTGCCTCAACTTCAGAGCCTGCTATTGGTCTATTCAGGTTCAACTTCTTCCTCCTTTAGTCTTGGGAGAGTGTAAGTGTCCAGGAAAGTATCCATTTCTTCTAGGTTTCCTAGTTTATTTGCGTAGAGGTGTTTATAGCATTCTATGATGGTAGTTTGTGTTTCTGTGGGGTCGGTGGTGATATCCCCTGTATCATTTTTTATTGTGTCTCTTTGATTCTTCTCTCTTTTCTTCTTTATTAGTCTTGTTAGTGGTCTATCAATTTTATTGATCTTTCATAAAACCAGCTCCTGGATTCATTGATTTTTAGAAGGGTTTTTTTGTGTCTCTATCTCCTTCAGTTCTGCTCTGATCTTAGTTATTTCTTGCCTTCTGCTAGCTTTTGAATATGTTTGGTCTTGCTTCTCTAGTTCTTTTAATTGTGATATTAGTGTGTCACTTTTAGATCTTTCCAACTTTCTCTTGTGGGCATGTAGTGGTATAAATTTCCCTCTACACACTGCTTTAAATGTGTCCCAAGAATCTAGTATGTTGCATCTTTTTTCTCCTTGGTTTCAAAGAACATCTTTATTTCTGCCTTCATTTCGTTATGTACCCGGTAGTCATTCAGGAGCAAGTTGTTCAGTTTCCTTGTAGTTGAGCGGTTTTGATTGAGTTTCTTATTCCTGAGTTCTAGTTTGATTGCACTGTGGTCTGAGAGACAGTCTGTCGTAATTTCTGTTCTTTCACATTTGCTGAGGAGTGCTTTACTTCCACCTATGTGGTCAATTTTGGAAAAAGTGTGATGTGGTGCTGAGACGAATGTATATTCTGTTAATTTGTGTGGGGTAGTTCTGTAGATGTCTATTAGGTCTGCTTGCTGCAGAGATGAGTTCAATTCCTGGATATTCTTGTTAACTTTCTGTCTCGTTGATCTGTCTAATGTTGACAGTGGGGTGTTGAAGTCTCCCATTATTATTGTATGGGCGTCTAAGTCTCTTTGTAAATGTCTAAGGACTTACTTTATGAATCTGGGTGCTCCTGTATTGGGTGCATATATATTTAGGATAGTTAGCTCTTCCTGTTGAATTGATCCCTTTACCATTATGTAATGGCCTTCTTTGTCTCTTTTGATCTTTGATGGTTGAAAGTCTGTTTTATCAAAGACTAATATTGCAACCCCTGCTTTTTTTTGGTTTTCCACTTGCTTGGTAGATCTTCCTCCATCCCTTTATTTTGAGCCTATGTGTGTCTCTGCATGTGAGATGGGTCTCCTGATTACAGCAAACTAATGGGTCTTGACTCTTTATCCAGTTTGCAAGTCTGTGTCTTTTAATTGTAGCATTTAGTCTTTTTACATTTAAGGGTAATATTGTTATGTGTGAACTTGATCCTGCCATTATGATATTAACTG
>NW_020259577.1:9382-9889 GCF_003255815.1 Theropithecus gelada | reverse complement strand
GATGACCCCCACCTCCAGGCCTCCTCTTCCTCAAAGGACCCTCCCCCCAGCCCTCCAAGTCCATCCCGACTCCTGGAACCAGCAGGCACCCCGTTCCTCCCGCAATAAAGGCTTCTCAATCTGCACTCTGGGGGTGTCTTTCTGTGGACTCAGGGCAACCACACACACGCAGGGTGGGTCCAGCTTCAAAACCATTTTTTACAAAGTCACACTGTCAGAACTCTGGTAAAAACAGGGTAGGATGGCCGGGCGCGGTGGCTCAAGCCTGTAATCCCAGCACTTTGGGAGGCCGAGGCGGGTGGATCACGAGGTCAGGAGATCGAGACTATCCTGGCTAACATGGTGAAACCCCGTCTCTACTAAAAATACAAAAAATTAGCCGGGCACGGTGGCGGGCGCCTGTAGTCCCAGCTACTTGGGAGGCTGAGGCAGGAGAATGGCGTGAACGCGGGAGGTGGAGCTTGCAGTGAGCCGAGATCACGCCACTGCACTCCAGCCTGGGAGACA
>NW_020259577.1:0-9295 GCF_003255815.1 Theropithecus gelada | reverse complement strand
AGGCCGGGCACGGTGGCTCAAGCCTGTAATCCCAGCACTTTGGGAGGCCGAGACGGGCGGATCACGAGGTCAGGAGATCGAGACCATCCTGGCTGACACGGTGAAACCCCGTCTCTACTAAAAAATACAAAAACTTAGCCGGGCGAGGTGGCGGGCACCTGTAGTCCCAGCTACTCGGGAGGCTGAGGCAGGAGAATGGCGTAAACCCAGGAGGTGGAGCTTGCAGTGAGCTGAGATCCGGCCACTGCACTCCAGCCTGGGCGACAGAGCGAGACTCCGTCTCAAAAAAAAAAAAACAATAAAACAAAAAAAAACAGACAAACAAAAAAAAAAACAGGGTGGGGACAGGGGATGACATCCAGCTCAGGAGGTGTCCATGGTCTCACCTTCTGTGGGGAGAAGGAAGGCCACATGGTCAGTGTGGCCCAGAGGGCAGGGCCTGAGCCTTCTAGGCTGAGCTCCCTCTTCCTCCCTCTGAGGTTGGCACTGGCAGTGCAGGTGCCGGGGTGGGAACCTGAATTGAATGAATGGGCGGAGGGGGATGTCATCTCTTCCAGCCTCCTTCAAGCACTGCTCCTCCCTTCTCCTCCTCTTCCCTACCCTCTCTCCATCTGCTTCCCATCCCTGCCAGGAGCCATCACCTGGGTAGAAAAGGGGCCTCGGAAAGGGGGCAGGGACTTGACTCCTGGGTACCCTGCACTTCAAGAGGAACTCTGGGGAGGGGGTGTTCAGGGATTTGGCCCCTTCCCCACCTGCCTGTATACCCTGCCTGATCTTTTCTTCCCCTAAGTGGTTGCCCCCTCCCTCTCCTGAGATGTCAGGAAAGAGGGAGCCAGCTGTGTCCTTCACAGGGGCCCCCCGAAGCCTGGAGACTCCCAGCCCCAGAGCTCCAAGGTGGAGGAGGTGCTGACAGGTCTGGTAACCACTGGCTGTTTCCCAGTCTTCTCCACACCACCCTTTCCCAGAACCACAGGCTTCCAGAATGTTGTAGAGAAACTGCAACATCCAAGCCTCCACCAGCCTCTCCCAGCGCCAGGTCAATTTCACACACGGGAAAACTGAAGCCTGTCTCAGAGGGGCAGCGTTTTACCTCCTTAGTGGCAGTTTTGAGGTGAACTGGGGTCTCCCTAGGATTCCAGGTTGTGGCCTTTCTCCAAATTGTAGAATGTGGCCAGGCATGGTGGCTTGAGTCTGTAGTCCCAGCTACTCAGGAGCCACAGCAGGAGGATTGCTTGAGCCCAGGAGTTCAAGTGCAGCGGGGAATCAGCAAGATCTCGTATTAAAACAATTTGTTAGGGATCAGGCGTGGTGTCTCACGCCTGTAATCCCAGCAGTTTTGGAAGCCAAGGCAGAAGTATCGCTTGAAATCGGGAGTTCAAGACCAGTCTGGCCAAGATGGTGAAAGCCCATGTCTACTAAAAATACAAAAATCAGCTGGGCACGGCGGCAGGCGCCTGTAATTCCAGCTACTGAGAAGACTGAGGCAGGAGAATCACTTGAACCCATGAGGCAGACGTTGCAGTGAGCCGAGATTGTGCCACTGCACTCCAGCCTGGGCAGAGTGAGACTCTGTCTCAAAAAAAAAAAAAAAAAAAAAAAAAAATTGATTGGAACATCCTACAAGATGCAAGACTTATGTTTCCTCAGAGTTGTACAGGAAGGATGGCAGGGTGCAGTTACCCAGACTTTAAGTCCCATCTGTGCCATCTGCTGGCTGTGTGACCGGACACAAATCATTAATTTCTCTGAGCCTGTATTTCATCATCTGTTGCTATTAAGTAATAGTAGTTGAATACTTATTTTTATTCTATTATTATTATTTATTTTTGATATGGATTTTCGCTCTTGTTGCCCAGGCTAGAGTGTAATGGTACAATCTTGGCTCACTGCAACCTCTGCCTCCTGGTTTTAAGCAATTCTCCTTCCTCAGCCTCTTGAGTAGCTGGGATTATAGTCACGTGTGCCACCATGCCTGGCTAATTTTGTAATTTTAGTAGAGACAGAGTTTCACCAAGTTGGCCAGACTGGTCTTGAACTCCTCACCTCATGTGAGCCGCCCACCTCGGCCTCCCAAAGCGCTGGGATTACAGGCGTGAGTCACAGTAGTAGTTGTATATTTATTATTATTATTATTATTATTTTTTTTTTTTGAGACGGAGTCTCACTCTGCCGCCCAGGCTGGAGTGCAGTGGCCGGATCTCAGCTCACTGCAAGCTCCGCCTCCCAGGTTTACGCCATTCTCCTGCCTCAGCCTCCCGAGTAGCTGGGACTACAGGCGCCCACCACCACGCCCGGCTAGTTTTTTGTATTTTTTTTTTAGTAGAGACGGGGTTTCACTGTGTTAGCCAGGATGGTCTCGATCTCCTGACCTCGTGATCCACCTGTCTCGGCCTCCCAAAGTGCTGGGATTACAGGCTTGAGCCACCACGCCCGGCCTGTATATTTATTATTAATCTACAATTTGGGCGTTATGCAAGTGTTAGATATAGGATCCCCCAAACTTCTAGAACAAGAGCTTCCCCACAATCCTGGCAGGCAAGCCTCCCCTGGGGTTTCCAACTTCTGTCCCCACTGAAGTTTTCACCCCTTTCTCTAATCCCAGCCTCCTGCTCTCTGTCTCCAGGTGCTCCGAGAACTGCTCCCCCTCCCCTCATGCTCCCTCCCCATCCTCCTCCTTTTCCTCCTCCCCAGTGTGCCAATTAAGTCCCAACCTCACCCTCGACATTACCCCCATTTCTGGCCCTGAGTGGGACCTTCTGTCCCCCCCCACCGAGTGGTCCTGTCTAGGGGTGCTTCTGCTGGGCCCCCTCTGCTTCTCCTCCTGGAGGCTGGGGCCTTTCGAGAGTCAGCAGGCACCCTGGCCAACCGCAGCTGGTGTGGGGTAAGCGAAACTGCACCAGGGAGTCGTCGGGGTGAACTGGCCGCGACGCAGTCAGCGGCTGGGTGACTGACTCCCGGACCGCTGTGGACTTGCATGGGCGTGAGGTGGAGGTGCTGGGTGAGGTGCCTGCAGCTGGTGGCAGTCCCCTCCGCCAGTACTTCTTTGAAACCCGCTGCAAGGCTGATAACTCTGAGGAAGGTGGCCCGGGGGCAGGTGGAGGGGGCTGCCGGGGTGTGGACCAAAGGCACTGGGTGTCTGAGTGCAAGACCAAGCAGTCCTATGTACGGGCATTGATCGCTGATGCCCAGGGCCGTATGGGCTGGCGATGGATTCAAATTGACACTGTCTGTGCCTGCACACTCCTCAGTTGGACTGGCTGGGCCTGAGGCCCATGCCCAGTAACTGGTCAGGCAGAAAAGAACTGAGCTGGATGCTGACAGACCTCAGGGGGCCCAGTTGCTCTAAGGATCCCAGTTTGGGAACTCATCAAATGATCACAAAATCACAATTCTATGATTTTGAGCTTAGTCTCTGCAGGATGGGTGAAACCATACGGGGTTTTTAAGGTTGAATAGGAGTTCTCCTGGAGCAACTTGAGGGTAAGAATGATGATGATGATACCCAGGTGCAGTGGCTCATGCCTGTAATTCCAGAACTTTTGGAGGCCAAGGTGGGCGGATCACCTGAGGTCAGGAGTTTGAGACCAACCTGGCCAACATGGTGAAACCCCGTCTCTACTTAAAATAGAAAAAATTGGCAGGGCGCGGTGGCTCACGCCTGTAATCTCAGCACTTTGGGAGGCCGAGATGGGCGGATCACAAGGTCAGGAGACCGAGACCATCCTGGCTAACATAGTGAAACCCCATCTCTACTAAAAATACAAAAAAAAAAAAAAAAAAAAAAATTAGCCGGATGTGGTGGCAGGTGCCTGTAATCCCAGCTACTCAGGAGGCTGAGGCAGGAGAATTGCTTGAACCTGGGAGGTGGAGTTTGCAGTGAGCTGAGATCACCCCACTGCACTCCACCCTGGGGGACAAGAGCGAGACTTCGTCTCAAATAAAAAAAAAAAAAAAGAAAAAGATGATGATGATAATAAGAGCCACTATTTACTGAGTGTTTGAGTGTTTACTGTTTCTTAGTCCTAATACAAAACTCCTCAGATCAACTCTCATGGATTTGATCATTGGTGGCCCTTGGCGTTAAGTTACTGATTACTTAGTCTCAGAGGTTACCACCTTGCTCATCCTGGAGAGTGGGAGGGGACATTTCAAGATGTGGTTGGGGAAGGAGAGACACTGGAACATGCAAGCAGATGGCCAGGGGACCTTGAGAACGTGGTCCACAGAAGGCCTTTAAGTGTCTGGGAGCTGGGGTTCAAATGGGAAATCTTACTTGGTGAGAGGGGGCAGGTGTTGGCTTAGAATAGTCTCTTGTGAGGTAATGAGCCACCCATCACAGGGGGAGTACAAACAAGATTGCATGAGAAGTCATCAGGATGCTGGAGAGTTCAGGCCTGGGTGGGGAGATGGAGTCAGGTTTCTAGCCCTTTTCCTTGTCCCAGTTTTTACCCTACATTGGGAAAGAAACAGACCTTAAAATTGTCCAGCTTGATGGCCGAGTGTGGTGGATGACACCTGTAATCCCAGCACTTTGGGAGGCCGAGGTGAGCGAATCACCTGAGGTCAGGAGCTCAAGACCAGTCCGGCCAACATGGTGAAACCCCGTCTCTACTAAAATTATAAAAAGAAATCAGCTGGGCATGGTGGCAGGTGCTTGTAATTCAAACTACTCTGGAGGGTGAGGCAGGAGAATTGCTTAAACCTGGGAGGCAGAGCTTGCAGTGAGCCAAGGCCATGTCATTGCACTCCAGTCTGGGCAAAAGGAGTGAAACTCTGTCTCAAAAAAAAAAAAAAAAAAAAATTTGTCCAGCTTGAGTGGGGCATGAGGTTCTGACTAACTAGCCTGCCTCCTGGCTAGGATCAGGGGTCACTGTGCATTGAGAGCCCTTGAGTAGGGCCAGAAAAATCCAACAGAAGGGCCCCAGAAGCCTGAATGGGGGAGGAGGGGTAAGTGGGATTCTGGGCCAGGCTGCAGAAGGCAGCCTCAGTTTTCCTTGTCTGAAGAATGGGCTGGTGGGATGAGCTAATGGGGGTGGAGGAGGCAGAGGCCTTGACCTAAAGCTCTTTTTTTTTTTTTTTTTTTTTTGGATAGAGTCTTTCTCTGTCACCCAGGCTAAAGTGCAGTGGCGCAATCTGAACTCACTGAAACATTCACCTCTCAAGTTCAAGTGATTCTCCTGCCTTAGCTGGGATTACAGGTGCGCGCCACCAAGTGTGGCTAATTTTTGTATTTTTTGGTAGAGACAGGGTTTTGCCATGTTGGCCAGGCTGGTCTCAAACTCCTCACCTCAAGTGATCCGCATGCCTCAGCCTCCCAAAGTGCTGGGATTACAGGAGTGAGCCACCGTGCCTGGTGACCAAAAGCTCTTTATAGTGAAGAAATTACAAGGAAGCCAGGGCGAGATCATAGGCCTTCACAACAGCCCATGACGTATTACCCATCGCCCCACATGTGTTGCCAACACACACACACACAATCTCTCTGTCTGTCTCTCTCCCTCTCTCGCTCAGGTCCAGCTTTGAGCAAAAGACATAGGCATCCCCTCCACCCATCTGCACAGACCAGGCCCCTGGGCGGGCTGGGGCGTGACTGCCTCAGTTTCTACATCTCCTTGTTTACTATCTGTGATTTTGCTCTTTTTTGCCACCTTCCTCTCTGTCTCTAACTTCCAGTGGCTCTAGCCTCTGGGTCAGTCCTAATAGCTCCATTTCCAATGTGGTCTGTTTCTTCCTTCCTGTCTCTCTCCTCTCTTGTACTTCTTTCTCACTCATCAAAGCCCATCTTTTTCGCTATGTCCCTGTGCACTTCTCTGTGGTTCCCTCCTCTTTCCACACTCTGCCTACCCAGGTGGAACTTTTCAGGCAAATCAAAGGCAGGCAGGACAGCCAATGCTGGTGCTGATTACTTCAGCACGTGCAGGGAGGGTCGGGGAGCCCAGGGGATGTCTGGAAATCCTTACCCCGAGGTGGGCAGGCCTGGTAGAGGAAGTAGCCGGGAACATCTGGGCCCTGGAAGAAAGGGGGGTGTTTCTCATGGAGGTCCTGAGTTGCTAGGTGCAGTGCAGGGGTCTCTGTCTCTCTGTCTGGATCTTGACACCTCCAGGTCCCTATCCTTCTTTTTGGGTTTCTCTGTCCCCCACCCACTGGGTCTCTGAAATTCTGAACTTCTCCTTCCCTTTCCGACCTCCTCTCTTTGAGGCTCCATCCCCCTCCCCGTGTTTCTCTGTGCCCCTCTTGGGGTCCCTGTCCCTCTGTCTCTGGGTCTCTTTTTCACTCCATCCATCCACATGTCTGCAGGCCCTCGATTGGCTAGGTTCAGGGTGGGCGGGTTCTGTCACCTGGGGCAACAACCACAACAAGCCAGCTACTGCTTGGCTACCGGGTGGAGGTGAAACTATGGCTGGTGGCAGCTTGGCTCTGTGCTGTGGCCCAGCGTGGTGCCGTATCTCTGCAACCGAGGTACCTGGATCCAGGCCCAACTGGCATCGCACCAGCAGCTACGTTGCCCACCGCATTATCCCACCCGTACCCATCATCCCGCCCACGGTGCAGGTGAGCAGACCCTAGGCTGAAGCCCTGCGGGGACTGGAGACCCAGAAAGATACGGGCTAAGTAAAGGGGATTGGGAGTTTGGACTCCTCTCTGAAGGAGGAGGGTCCTAGAGTCCTGGGTCTGAGAGAGGAGGCACCAGGGAAGCTGAATGCCAGGGATTGCAGAGAAAGGGCTGGGGGCCGACTGGAAGAGGTCAGAGCTTGGGGTGGGGGGTGATACGGACTCCTGAGTCTAGCTGATGTGCAGCGCCTTCTCTCCAGTCCACGGTCGCGGACCCTCTACCCCCGGCTGCAAAGCAGGATTCTCGCATCTGGGCTTTCGACGAGGTCCTCAGCAGATGGGAGACAACCTCTGGCTCGGCCTACGTGCCCAAGACCCATGGCGGGCCCTGCGCCCAGCCCAGAGCCCCAGAGCCTGCAGACCCCACACGGACTGTAGGTATCAAGGATTTAGGAGAAAAGGTAAGGTTTGGGGAGTGCCGGAGTCCGCGGGGGACAGGGCGGGGGACTGCATTTAAGTCCCCTGCGCCTTCACATGGGTCTCCGGGTCGCCTTTCCACAGCTCAGACGCCGCGGCTGGCACCTCCCACTGACCACAAAGTACCAGAGCAGCGAGACGAGGGCGCAGTACAGGGGCTCTCCCGACCCGGACGCGCGCGTACCCGAATACGTCGGGGCCCAGCCCCTACAACTCGCAGACCACCACCGCGGGGGGCCTTCCCAGGTGGCGGTGTAGAAGCCGGCGCTGCCGAGACGGGGCGGAGTTCCGGGAGCCTGGGGCGGGGCCAGAAGAAATCATGGCCTTGGGGCGCGGCTAAAGAGTCTGGGGCGGGATCCGGAGGTTAGAGGAGCCGGGGTAGGGGCTGGGCATTCAGGCCAGGCCAGAAGGACCAGGGACTAGAAACTCACCTTCAGGGCTCCGAAGCTGCTGCGGGGCTAAAACTAGGGCTTTGAACGGGGTAGGAAATCTATGTCTTGGGTATGCCTCCTCCCCCAATCTTGCTCAGGCTCTAATTCCCTGGACGAAGAACCCCGAGCTGTCTGGCCGGCCTTTCACAGTATCCGACCGGGGCGTCCTGGACCGCCGCCAGCTCTATCTGACCACCTCGGCGCGGGACTTTCGGTTCTATCCCAAGTAAGCCGGGCTCTCGCTCGGCACCGCCTCCTGCCTTGGCCGGTGCACGCCGAGCCCCTGGGCTGGCTCCCATTCTCTGACCCAGTGGTCTCAGCCTCGACTCCTATAGCAGCAAAACCCAAAGTTCCGGCCCCAGCCCCTCCCTCTTTTAGCACCCAGGAGTCCTTAGTGTCAACTCTCAGGAACGGCGGTAGGGACAGGAAGCCTGCACAGCGGCTGAGGGGATTCTGGATCTGAGAGCAGGGCCTCTTTCCGTACTTGAGCCCCCACATACTCCTTCCCAAGGAAGCGAAAGCCCCCGTTTCCTTCCCTAGGATGCGAAAAGCTCAGTTTCAAGGACGTTAAGTACCTCGAGGACCCAGGAACGCAGGCTGCGGTCCTCACTATCCTGCCCTGCTCCCACAGGACGGAGCTGTCCGGATACCCCCGCAAGGACTCCCTGACCTACTGGAGCTTCGAAGAGACGCCCCAGGTCTGGGGCCACGGCCCGCAGCGGCCGCCCTGTCCGCGCTCCTCCCGGCCGCCCCGACCACCGCGGGTCCGCGTGCCACGCGCCAGGCCGGTGACCTCGGCCGTGCCGCACCGCGGAGCCCTGTCTCTGGCTCAGGAGTCCTACAGCCCCCCGTTGCACCCGCTCCGGGGGCTCGACCGCTTCTGCCCGCTGGAGGCGCCCTGGGGCGGCCCCCACTGGAAGCCCCTGCCGGGCATCCACAGCGTGCCGAAAGCCTACAGTACAGAGAACTCCAGCTATGGCAGCTTGAAGCCCACGCTGGTGTGAGCGGGCCGGGCCAGCCCCACCCCGGACACGCCCCCTGGGCCGCGGGGCGGAGTCGAGCTCCGGATCTCCGCTCACTGAGAGGGATCCGGACCAGGCCTGAGTCGCACTCATTACCTCTATCGGCAATGTGGGGGCGGGACTAGCCCAGACACGCCCACTCGGCTGCGGCATCGCGGAGAGGGGACTAAGTCCAGATAATGTCCTTGGAGGCTGTGGCCCTGCGGGCAGGACACGCACCCTGAGGGCGTATTAAATGAGTTAAATCACTTGAACCACACCCATTTCCGGGGACCCCTCCGGGCATCCTGGCTTGAGGGTGTGGTGGGCAGAGGTCCCTAAGGCTGAGGTGGGGCTCTGGCTGAATCCCTGGTTGGGGGGCATCTGGGTCAAGTGGCAGCACGGTCACGGTGAGGACTGTGGCACAGGAATGCATCAAGTGGAGGAGGGTTGAGGCTTCAGTCCAGCATCTTTCTCGGGTCACGGCCTCCTCCTGGCTCCCAAGACAACTCCATAGGCAGAGGCAGGCCTTTCTACCCCCTACTCCTGTGCCTCCAACGCCGACTAGACCCTAGCACTCCATGGATGAGTCTCTGAGGTCACTTCACCGTGGTCTCTGCCTCATCCCTGGCGCTGGACCACTGAGGGGAGAGGGCTGGGGCGCTCTGCTGAGCCACTCCTGTGCCTCCCTGGCCTTGTGCACCTCTCGCCCCCGGGGGGATTAGTGTCCAGGTTACCCCAGCATCCTACCACCTCCTGGTGGCCTTGCCGCCCCCACAACCCCGAAGTATAAAGCCAGGTACACGAGGCAGGGGACGCACCAAGGATGGAGAT